>NC_080712.1:32155145-32282645 GCF_019097595.1 Hemibagrus wyckioides | reverse complement strand
TCACGATATCGTTACACTGAGCCAGTGTAGAGATGTATTTCAGCTCGTCTTTGTCGATGAAACTCGCGGATTCTTCACCCAGGACATTCAGGACCATTCGCTTCTTCCTCGGTGCCTGTGCCTCCAGGAAAACGTTGGATACCATCCATTCCAGAGCTGTATCTGGACGTGGTGAGCCGCCGGCTTGCAGCATGTCTTCAGAAATGCGTCTCTCGATCACGGCTCGGTCTCTAAGTGTACCGAGTCCCAGCACCTCCTTAACATTGTGGTTAGGGTACGTGGAGCTCTGCTGGTACACACCGATCCTGGCCTTCCCGTCCTCTCTGCTAGGTTCATTGCTCACGTCTATTGTTTCCAGCACGGAAACCAAAAACTCCTTGACGTCAGAGAATTGACCAGCCTGAAGATCGTAAGAGGAGTCCATCATTATAGTTAGGTCTACATCAACCTCCTCAGGCTCAGGGTTTAGGTTGATGTTACACGTCTGGTCTGGTTTACAGTCATCTACAGAGAGGGACAGACATAGAAGTTCTAGACGTTCTGCAACAACTAGACGACTTTTTTATGACCACCTGCCTAATATTTGGTTGGTCCCTTTTTTGCTGCCAAAACAGCCCTGACCTGTTGAGGCATGGACTCCACTAGATCCCTGAAGATGTGCTGTGGTATCTGGCACCAAGATTTTAGCAGCAGATAAAGGATACTTACAGGATTTAAAGGATACTTTTGATAGATACAGACCACTGCAGACCGGGAACACCCCACAAGAGCTGCAGTTTTGGAGATGCTCTGATTCAGTGGTCTAGCCATCACAATTTTGCCCTTCGTCAAACTCGCTCAAATCCATCTGTCCATTTTTCCTGCTTCAACTTTGAGGACAAAATTTTCACTTGCTGTCTAATATATCCCACCCACTAACAGGTGCCATGATGAGGAGATCATCAGTGTTATTCTCTTCACCTGGCACTGCTCAGAATGTCATGGCTGATCGGTGTATGTTATTGCAGTTTTTTTAGAATGATTTAAAATGATGTTACACATACTTTGCCAACTGTCCTAACACTGTCAATAAAACATTTCATGCCATCAACTGCCCCAAAATATTTGCCTTAAGTGTATTTTAATGATACACAGTGTCCTCAAGTATCATGGCAACTTATCTTGGTGTTATTTGCATAACTAATAACTCATGTTGTATATTGTACAGTTCATGTGATCCCCAGGATTTTGTGTATGCCTCCATTTACCGTAACAGATGACACACTCTTTAATCCAACTGTGTTCGTCATTGGTAAAAACCTTGAACCTTCCTGTTTCATCAGCCTGAGAAGCAATAAATGGAGAAATCACTGATACATGAGATGATGTATGTTGTATGTTTTACATTCATTGATCAAGAAGACGAAAATACACTGCAAGGCTAAAGGTATCTGGACACCTGACCATCGCAGACCGTGTGGTTCTTGCTCAAGATGTTACCACAAAGTTGTATAGAACATGTCAGTATGCTGGAGCATTACAAATTTCCCTTCACTGGAACTATGAGGCTCAAAAACTGCTCCAGCATGACAATACTATATCTGTGCACAAGACCCCTGAGCTCCATGAAGACATGATGTGTTAAAGCTGATGAAGAACTCGAGCGTCCTGCACAGAGCCCTGACTCTGACTCGACCCCACTGGCATAATCTGAAGTCTCCTCAACATCCCAACATCAGTGTGTGATCTCACTAATGCTCTTGTAGCTGAAGGATCACTAATTCCCACAGGCACAATTCGAAATCTAGTGGAAATTTCCCAGAAGAGAAGCTGATTATAACAGCAAAAAGGGACTACTCTGGAATGGGATGTTTAGCAGGCATACAGGATGGTCAGGTGTGTACAAATCTTTAGCCATATAGTGTAAGGTTTTTTCAAGCAAATCCCTATAAATAAATTAACATCAGTGTTCCATTTTTCTGTTCTCTACCTGGATGGCATGACGAATGTTTGGAGCATCTTTGAAGGTGATGACTCCCAGATTGATTCCTGAAGCCTTGAGCTTCAGCATACCCGTGTTGATGGCTGACATGTCCTTTGATTCCCCGTTCGTCAGGACAATGGCCACCTTCCTGACCAGTTTGCCATTTCGGACACGTTTAAAGACGTTGTCTGCAATGAAGCGCAAGGCCTGGCCAATATCCCGGCGACTCCTGCTCCTCTGTAGAGAGATTCCCCTGACCGCCTCCAGGAGCTGACTCTTTCGATTGTGGTCCGAGAAACGAATCAGGTAACTGGTTTGACTGTTGTAGGACACAACGGAAACCCGAGCTCCTACTGGACAGTTTGTCTCAGCGATATCGATGTCCTCTAGCAGAGACACAGCTGTTGAACGCATCTCCTCAAATGCCTTGGAGGTTACATCAGAAGACATGTCCAGAGCAATGACCAGCTCCGTGGGGTAACCTGGGCAGTGAGTGCGACCTAAACACAGCGAAGCAAAGAAAGAAATCCAGTAAGGAACAATGACTGAGCATAAACATGACAGCAGAACCTTCATAAAATGTTCAGCATGTTCTGGGATGGTTAAGTGTAAATGTTTTCTTTGCCATGCTGAACTAAAATTTGCTGCCACCAATCTCCTGCTGATCTCTGTGGTCCATGTGCATGCCCTGAATGCCTGTCACATTACAACACAGTGGTGGTACATTTGGCGACGCCTACAAAATTCCATAAAAGGCAAATGTACATTTGGATCCACTGATGGTTCCTGGGAATTTAAAGAGTTAACAACTGACTGACGTCTCGAAAAAAGTGTCAGGAAATTGCTGACTCGTTAACAACATACTAATCTGTGGGATTACCATTAAACCTGGCAGTGGACTCTGGAATTCTGATATTGGTTAGATGAATTGTGATAAATGATGGATGGATAGATTAGTAATCTTCAGCTCAGAAGGATAGTTGGATGTACAGAAGGATAGACAGATGTACCGAAGGGTAGACCGATGTACGAAAGGGTAGACAGATTTTTGGCAGGGTAGACAGATGTACAGAAGGACAGATGGATGGATGGATGGATGAGACCCAAAAAGACTAACAAATAATGAACTGTATGGATGGAAAGCTGGATTCGTAGATTGCTCATCACTCAGACATAGGGTTGGATGACTAGTGTAATGAATGGATGGACAGATTAATAACCTATAGTTTAGAGGAATAGATGGATTAATAGATGATAATAGATGAATAAGATATAAATAGACTAAGAGACAGACAGGTAGATGGATGGAAAGATGGATTTATAGATGGTGCAACACATGGACATGTGGTTGGATGGATGGATCAGACAGATTAATAGACCACAGCTCGGATGAATGAATGGATAGATTAGTGGGCAGATGGATAGACAGATAAATGAAAGAGACTTCAGGTCAGACAGACACACAGAGAGAGAGAGAGCGAGAGAGAGAGAGAGAGAGAGAGATCATTGTCTTACCTCCACAGCAAACTGTTAAAGAATCAGAAATTTAGAGACTAGTCAGAGTTATCAGAGTTAGAGACTGAATGTTTTAAAACTATTAGGTGGTAATAAATGGTTCAGTGATGTAATAACAATCCTCTTACCGCAGTTTTCACGCACGTAATTCACTAATTCACATTCCTGCAACACAGAACAGTCGAACGCTCAAATCACAACATGTTTAAACCATAAAAATTATTAAAATATTATACAAATATAAGAACCTACAGTTTTCACACTGGTTCCTGGCAAGCCTTTAGGACCCTGAAGAACAAAAAGACATTCTGTAAAGCCAGCTATTTCAGATTTCCACAGAAATTGGCTCTAGTAAATTTTTGTCTAGATCAAGTACGCCATCTAGCTGTGAGATGAGGAATTAATTAATTAAATAAAAATAAATAAATAATTCTCGCCTTTATACAATTCTTTGATGCCAAAAAAAATGCATGGATTGATGATTTATTTACTTTTTTATTTATTTATCTATTTATTCACTTATTTTGTTTGTTTACTCCAAAAAAGCTTTTGCTGTAGAACGTTTAATCAATAAGAAAGAAATTAATTAATTAATTTATTTGTTTCTTTATTTATATAAAAAAGATTTTGCTGTAGAACTTTAATAAATTACAATGAATTTTATTTATTTATTTGTTTTTTTGTATGTTTAGTCCAAAAAAAGGTCTTGCTGTAGAACTTTTAATAAATTACAATGATTTTTTAAAATTTATTTATTTATTTATTTATTTATTTATTTATTTATTTATTTATTTTGTATGGTTACTCCAAAAATTGCTGTAGAACTTTTAATAAATTACAATTAATTTTATTTATTTATTTATTTATTTATTTATTTATTTATTTATTTATTTATTTATTTATCTTAAAGCTCCAATGAAATACTTGAGTTGAAGGTGTGAAATTTTCTTCTTTTTTTTTTTTTCAGTGATGATATCTTGGACTATTTAATCGAATTACTTTTAGAATATCAGTGTAATATCAGGAAATACAGACCTGGTGTCCGATAAAGCCTTTCTCTCCAGGATCTCCAGGAGGTCCCCGATTTCCTCTGTTCCCCTACTCAGGTTAAAAAATATACATAAAACTGTAAATAACTACTGTGAAATAAATCAATTAAATCCATTTAATAATGCTCACTTTTTATGTAACAAAATAAACGTCTAATCTAGCAAAGATTATAATGGTCATTTAAACATAAAGACCTTACCGGCTGTCCTCGATGTCCTTTGGGTCCTCTCTGTCCAGTGGATCCTTTAGTTCCATCTTCACCCTTGATTTTAATAATGCTTGATGTTTAAAATGTTTATTTTTAAATCTTTTAAAAGAAATCAGAACGATTTATTAAAACTTACCGGCAAACCCGGATAACCAGGAAAACCAGGATTTCCCTGCAAGAGACCAGAATTCCAGCTACGATGAGCTCATCATAAACAGACACAAGAAAACAGAACTGATGTCTAAAGTATTTGTATAAATAAATAAATAAATAAATAGAATAGAAAAAAGAAATCAAATAAATAATTAAATAAATAAATAAAATTTCTGAATTCAGTTAGTCTTGAATTATTTTTTGTTATTTGACTCGATATTGAGCTCTCTGATCTATAATACTGTTTTAATACTAAATCATTACAAATACTTAGGATTTAAAGACAGGAAACATAACAATACTTTATGTCCTTTACGTCCTGGAGGTCCGTAACTGTCTGCTCCAATGTTGCCCTGTTTAAAAAGAAAACAAACAAACAAATACAGTAAACAGGACATGTAGAGGATTAACATGATGGACAGACAGGCTGGATTTGTGTTGATGGTCACCCATTACTTTGCTCCTCTGACGTCTACAGCGTTTAGTCAGAAGCTGTGAAAAGCTTTTTATTCACGTGTGTTTTATAAATAGACAATAGTGTCCTTGCAGGAGGACCGAACTGACCATCAGCGTCCACACCCAGTATTATTTTATGCAATAAAGGACATACTGACCGGTGGTCCTCTGACACCCTCTGGTCCAGTGTCCCCTTTACTGCCCATGTCACCTAGTGGACCCTGAGAACATCACACACACACACACATTATAGGATTAATGTCCATTAAATCAACAGGTTATTACATTCTGCCTTAATTCTAGGTCACTATTTAGATTGTGTTCATTTTGTTTGTGCAAAAGATCAGATTTTTCCTCAAAACATGTGACAATGCAACATGGATCTAGAGGTTTTGGAATCCGAGAGCTTGTTGTAGTGAAAGGAATATCAGGATACGGTGACTACAGAGAAATTCTTACTTGTTTCTGTGTGTAATATTATTTATAATGAGAAATGTTGTATGAAATTGAACAGGAATGCAATAATGAAGCAAGTCTCAGGTGTAAATGCTTCATTAATTCCAAGATAATTTCCAGATTGTAAAATACGGTAAAATAACAATAATAATATGGATTCTTCACTAAAGTAATGTTTTTTTGTTTCAAAATATTTCAAAATTTATTAAACAAATTAATTGCTGGTATTTTTATTTATTTATTATTTATTTATTTATTAATTTTTTAAATACTTTCTGCCTATGGTGTACTGGATGTTTCTTTTACTTCACTATTAAGTGCTGTTTATCTGTCCAATCAGATTTGACCAAGTGAATGAAATAAGCAAGTTTTGTTTGTTAGAAATTAGTTTATTTCATTACAATTTGTATTTCTATTCTATCCTTTTCACCGTTAATCCAAATAGCTTTCTTATTCACTCGGGAATTAGACCGAATTCGCACCCACGCTTCCTGTTTGACGCTGGTTCTGAGACACTGGGGGGAAAGAAGCAGAAGGACGTATGACCTACCCGAGGCCCTTTGTGTCCCGGGTTTCCTTTGGCTCCTTTATCCCCGACCGCACCGTACAGTCCCTGTGGAGGAAGCATCAGGAAAATGTGAAAGCATCAGGAAAATGTAAACATTTACACACTGATGTTTATAGCTAAAGTGACGTTTAACCTTTTCCCACTGGAATAGTTTTCTGCAGCAGAAAACTTTTTTTCCATCATCCACCTAAGAGTATTTGGAGTGTCTGTCTGATTACACGTACTGTATGACTCTCAACACGCAACATCTGATTAAAGTCTTTTTAATTTGTATTTTTTTGCAATCAATCAATGCAACAACATGCGACTCAACTGGACAGTGATTTCTTTTTTACAGCACTCTCATGTTTTTTTCTTGCACAGATTATTATCATTATTATTATTATTATCATTATTATTATTATTATTATTATTATTATTATTATTATTATTAGCACACAAACTCTCAAATTCAGTGTGAAATTTTTCTTATATTTTACTTAATTTAAAAAAATAAAGTTAGAAGCCAGGATTTAAAAATAAACATTCTATATTATTATAGAAATAGCACTATAGCTAGAACTGTTTTATATAAAATACATATTTTTTTTAAATAAAATTAAAATTTCTTAAATTGTAGAAATTATTTATTTATTTATTTATTTATTTATTTATTTATTTTATATAATAATAAAGGAATAGTAATGATTTTATTTTTGCTTTAATGTTATTGGATTTTACATAAAAAAACCTTTTTATTCATTGCTGTCCTCTTTTTCTGTAGAAACTTTAGACAGAAATATATATATATAAGTATTATATTATAAAAATCCAAGTAACTAAGATGAATAAAAAGCTAAATGAAAGGTGATGAGTGATGCAGAGGTGATTTCAGTTTCTATGCATTTCTTCATTTCTTAATTCCCTTTGATGTGGTGTGTGTGTGTGTGTGTGTGTGTGTGTGAACTCTACACATTTTAAATGGGTTAAACACTTGGACGTAGAAGGTACCAGTCGATATAGATTAGAGATGGAGAAGAGGTGGAATGTATATTTTCTTTTTCAGTTTTTCTTTCAAACATCTTTTCTGCTGCTTAATTCACCACAACAGTATGAAGACGACGTGACAAAACCTCTATCAGTTATTAAGTACTTTCTGTTACTTTTAAATATTTCATTGTAGCTGGTTTGTACGGAATAAAAGACTTTGTGGGCTTGTCATAGGAGGAAAATAATCAAGCACAAGGTGGTGTAACGTAACAGAGTTAATGTTACTGTGATGTTTATATTAAACACTGATGTAAGAGCAGGTTGGACCGACCTGAACTCCAGGGAGACCTTGATCACCTTTCTCTCCTTTGACTCCATTTCTTCCAGGAGGACCCTAAAGTAAGAAAGTAAGAAAGAAAGAAAGAGGAGAGAGAGAGAGAGAGAGAGAGAGAGAGAGATCGAGCAGAATATTATGACAGAGACAAAGACACAAGGAATCTGGACAGAGAATCTCCAGAGGTTTGTGATTATTCTCATTATTTTAGATATTATTAAGATATTAATAAGGTTTCTCCATTGATACAATATCTAAGGATTAATACAGTGTCTAGAAAAGTAGCATTATATTTCACTCCTCACCCGTGATCCCGGATGTCCAGCGGTACCCACTGGTCCTGGTTCTCCTTGTTCAGTGGAGGAAAGCCCCTGAAATAGATTGATACTTTATACAGTGTTGATACAGTGACAAATATTACACATGTAAATAACGTAACCACAAAAAATCCATCGGACGACAGACTCCATCAGATAACAGATCACAGGAAACGGGTTGGAGGTCATGTGATCACTGTTCTGAGTGACAGCAGTAATTGGAAAGTGAGCTTCTGTAAGGGAAAGTGTATCCAGGCTCTTACAGGGTGAGATAATAAACACAGAGTAGAATGAAAACATAAGGGTTTAGCAGTCCTGACAAAACAAAAGGAAAATGGATTAGAAATAGAACAAAATGAAAACATAAGGGTTTAGCAATCACTGCAGAAGAGAATAGGAAAAAAAGAAATGGATGGAATACAATAAGGTGAAATCGAATAGATTGAAATATAGTATAATAATAAAAAATAATCCAATGGAACAGAATAGAATTGAATAGAATAGAAATAGAATAAAAATGAAAACATCAAGGGTTAGCAGTCATTGCAAAATGCAGTATGCAAATCGGAAAGGGTGGAAAGAAATAGAAATAAACGGAATACAATAAGATTAAATGGAATTCAATGAAATTGAATGGTAATGAAATGGAAGATGTCCAAGTACAAGATGGAATTTAATAGAATAAAAAGAAAACAAGGGCATGCTGGTCACTGCAGTGGGAATAGAGTTAAAAAAGGGAATACGATTAGTTAGAATTTAAAAAAATGAAATGAAATAGAATGAAATAAACAAACTGAGGTTTGTCAAGGGAATAGAATGAAACATGAAAGAATCTAATAGAACAGAGTGAAATATAGCACAATAATTAGAATAATAATATAATCGAAGAAAATAGAACTCTATGAAATGAAATAGAAAAAAATTAAAACATTAGTGGTCACTGCAAAGGAGAACGGAATAGAGCGAAATATAATAGAACTTATTAGAATCTGTTGAAATTGAATTGAGCAAGATGAAATTGACCATAATAGAAAACCCTGAAGGTCCAGCACTGACTGTTAAAAGGAAGAGAACTGACTGAAATAGACATGAATGGAATAGAGATGATGATGTGGATTGAATAGAATTGTTTAGGATGATGTAATAGAATTGTGTTACCTGTGTCCCTGGTGGTCCTTTCCTCCCTGGAGAACCCTATAAAAAAAACAGGAGAAATGAGACATCACTTGCACTCACTCTCAATTCCTGCACATTTATTTTAGCGCTCTAAATATTTCCACCGTGGCATGCTTTCCTGATGAGCAATCCGACACGTCACCCAGACAACACTACGGACCCGAGCATCATGCACTAGCGCTGCCAAAACTTCACCCGAAAAAACCCAGTTAAGCTTAAACTAAACTAAACTAAACATCAGTACATTAGCAGAGAAGACAGGATTGTTGTACTTACGGGCTGCCCATGCTCGCCTAAGACACCCGGAGCACCGTCTGGACCTTGATCACCCTGACAGGAGGACAGTTCAGAGTTTTGTTATTGAATTCTGCACAATTTACTATTTATTATTATTATTATTATTATTATTATTATTATTATTATTAAAAGCTTGACATTTTGCCTTTAATATAATCACAATATAGCAGAGTTCTGGAAATGATACGAATGAATTGACACACTCACAGGACGGCCGACGTATCCCATCTCACCCTTTGGACCTGGTATGTTGCTGTCTGCTCCCGATGTTCCCTGTTAACCAACATAAAAAAATGATACTTTTTGTTATTATCTATTTTGTAAAAAAAAAAAACGTGTAACCATAAAGTAAATCATTACAAATAAATTATATTGTATTCTGGAGCCCTTGAATGATTTAGTGAAAAAATAATAATAATAATAATAATAATAAATTGTAATAATAAATTTGATGAATAGAAAATAAACACAACAAATCAGAGAATGTGAATTTATTACAATAATATTAATAAGAATAAAAATTTATTATATTTTATTCAGCCGCCATCATTTCTATTTAATCAGTATTTATAAAATGATTGATTTTAGAAGTCGTAGAAACACTCACAGGATCTCCTCTCACACCGTGTTCTCCCTTCGGACCAGAACCTCCTCGAACTCCCTTCACACCCTGTGAACAGACACGGGACATAGACAAAGCACCCGTATGAGCGTTATTATTTTTGGATGGAAATGAAAACTGTTTAAATTAGACGTCATATCAGGAGCCCATGCTGAGGTTCCACATGGAGGTCAATTATTTGTCCATATCATGTATAGTGTATATAGTATGGTGGGTTGGACGTACTGGGCGTCCTGGGTCTCCCATCGGTCCTGCATCTCCGGTGGCCCCAGTCTCACCCTGTTTAGGACACAGAATCGATTCAGTGAATCAGTGAATTGCTAATTCATGACGCAAGTCTTGCTCAAGATCAAAACAGCAGCGTCTCGGCCAGGCCTAAGGTTTGATCTCATAACTCTTAATCTTAATGAATGATACTCTAGACTAGGTTTAACCTCCTCAATAAACCTGTGTAAAAGCATGATGGAAGATCACCTGTTCACCATCTACCCCAGTGAGACCAAATTCTCCATCTTCTCCCTGTTAGAGATAAGAAGAAAAAAACAACATGGGTTCTAGCCAAATATGGGAAAAAAGACTCATAGATTTAAAAATAAAAAAAGCCATCCAGGTACTTACTCGATTCCCAGTGTATCCTATCGAGCCCTGTAGAGAATATACAAAAAGGTGTGTTGATGATTTGGTAAAACAAATGCACTTTATAGTCATTTATAATTTTATGGAGATACACACAATTTTTTTTAACAATGTATGGAAGGTTGTGGATGAGAGGATGGATTATTATTTGATCACAGTGTGGTGTGAACAGTTAAAGTATGTAAACTCAGCACAATCAAATCAAAACAAAGTAGATGTTTGTTTTCCAAACATGTCATACTCCTAACCTTCAGGCCTCTTTTGCCAGGGCAGCCCTGGTGTCCTTGAGTTCCATTTAGACCCGGGTTACCTCTTTCACCCTGTCCAAAGAAAAAGTTTCAATGTCAATCATGTTTAAATCATGAAGAGTGGCTTCATAATATTATTTGTTAAAGAGCAGCAGGATCCTGATAGTTGAGGAAGTACTCACCGGGCTTCCATCTTCACCAGGTAATCCAGGATGCCCCACTGGCCCTAGCCCACCCTTTAAAGCAGATACAAATTCAATGAATCCCTTGTTGCTATTTTAATAATGCACAATATGACTGAGTTCTCTGGACAATAACAGCAACAACAAAAATAAGGTGCATGGATTGATTCATCAGCACTGTGGTAAAAATGGACGTGATGAACATGTGGAGGTTCTTTCACTGATTTTTCATATTAGTGCACTTTTAAAGAACATATTTAGATCGATTACCAGTTTACTCTTTCATGTCCTAGAAAGAAATATCAACATAAATAAGCAAAAAAATAGGAATATAAATTTGGAATAACAAAAGTTGCACCTTTGGTCCCGGGGGTCCAAAAAGTCCCAGGGCACCAAAGTCACCGCTACACATACATGTCACATTACAGCACTCTCTCGATGCCACGGACTCCTGTTTGTGTAGAAAAAATGGTCAGGAGAAACTTTTCAGTCTTCAGCATCTAACTTATGGTAGAATGTTGTATTATATTTTTCTCTAATTTGAGCATTTTAAAGAAGTAATGCAAGATGCTCACAAGCTGTTCCAGCAGGGTGTTGCCCACGTTCAGCATGTTGATAGAAAGGGGTTTGTTGTAGCTGAAACCTCGTCCAAATTCCAAAGCTTGGTGGTCCATGCTGTCTTTCAGAGCCACGATCATCAGTGCATTAGCCCCTAGCGCACAAATGACATTACCTCTGACTGAGTGCAGGGAAATACCAGTTTAACAAGTTGGCTTTTTAAACCAAAAGGCTTTTGGTACTTAAAGTGATAGAAATTTGAAACTTCCTTTCAATGAATGAATCACCGATGCTGAAGATACCTTTTGTTTTCTTGTAATTCATCATGCACTAGAAGAACCCTCCATCACTATTAAAGAAATACTAACAATGATGAGAATGTACTAATAAAATAGAATGGTTCTAGCTTGTAGATTTGATTAGGTGTGCAGTTTGGTTTTGGTTATTGAGAACCACTGTGCCTAAAGAAACTTCTGGAAGCCTCAGTACCTTGAGGATTTGCAAGGAAGATATTATTTTTAAATTCCCAGGAAAAAGTGGCTTTCAGTATCTTTCAGAAATGAACAAATGATGAACCAAAAAATTTGCTGTAATTCCTGAGCCACAACAATTTTGGAAAGGTTCAACAGTCAGCAGATATTTGGGATTTTCATTGTTTTGGAATGAACATACACCTGTCTGAGTTTGGAATACCATACTGCTGTTTTATTTGTATACAATCTTACCACTTTTCCGGAGACTCTCTGCACTCGCCTTTAGGTGATCCATGGAATCATCAAATCCGTCTGTGAATATGATAACCACCTGGGGAAAAAAGCAAATACACCACGTCTTGTATACAGGAGGGTTCATGGGATCATAAGATCATGTGGTCATAACACTATTGTTTATGTTCTGTTTTTGTTTCTTTATGTTCCTCATTCAGCCCCAAATTGATGTAGCTGGCTCACCTTCACTCCGGCCCGTGAACTCTTTAATTTTAGTTCGAAGGAGTTCAGAAGTTTCGCATTGAAAGCTGTGGGTGTCGCAGACCGTATTTGGAGCACCTTGTTGACCACGTTCGGGTCGTACTTTTCAAAGTTAAAATCATCTATAATGTTCCCATCTTTGCCAGAGACTATACGGTAGCCAAATTTGGTTTCAATTTTGTCTGCAGCAACGCAGCAGAGCCCACCGATCATGGACAAACGGTGAATAGCTGCAGCGACAATGGACTCTGTGTGTGGTCCCAGTAAAGACTGCAAGCTTGTTCGGTGTGATGCATCAAACCCAAAGGCGACGTCAATAGAGCATCCTGACCAAACAGGAACAAACAGTTTAATCAGATGTCCAATAGTGCAGTACTTACTTACAGCAGTAATTTATACAACTGAACATTTCCATGACAAGGACAAGCTGAATCCTTGACAAAACCCTAGACTCAGTAGTGGACAGCCATCTTTTTATTTCAAAAACAATCTTGTCATCACATTTCCTTTCTTGAAGGTCACTTACCCTCTAGCTCTTTTTGTTCAGCTGGTGTGCAAAGAGCATCTAGAACTTTGTTTGCGGTTATCTTCAGTGGAAGACTCTCAAAGGTCTCGTAGAAAACACGGTCTTTGGACCCAGCGATTTTGATGAGTTCATGGTGATTTATATCATCCCCGATCCCAATCGCAAATACCTCAATATGCTTTGCTCTAAGATTAGCAAGTGTACTTGGATCCTCCTCGTCATTAGCTTTGCCATCAGTGATTAGCAGCAAGTTCTGTGACACTCCTTGCTTTATCCTGCTTCCGTGCTCTGGCGTAAAGTAGTCTTCTATTTCTTTCAACGCTTCCCAGGTGTTTGTACCTTGTTTCCTTTGGGTGATCTCATGTATGCCTTGTTCCACTCCTGCTAGATTGCTGTATTTGTCCAGGTAGAAGTGATTCAGTACTTTGTCACTAAACTGAGCGACACTAACCCGCCAATTGTCTGGTGCAATTTCAAGCTTTTTAACAATGTTGATCGCGGAACCCTTAACCACTTCCCAGTTTTTCTCAGAAATCGATTCGGACCCATCGATCAAAATGACCAGATCTGCCTTCTCTTTCTCACACACTGAAAAGGGTCAATAAAAATTGGTGAAATTTAAACAACGAATCAGAATTACTTGCATAAACTTCTAGTGCCTGGGTTTACTTACCTGATTTTGTGAGATTGCAGAGTTGTTGAGAAATTGGTTTATACAGCGCTTTAAAAGCCTCGTAGTTGTCCACATAGTAGGTCCTTTCGTTATTTCCTGTAATTCTTGATAGTTCAGCCTCGCTGGCTCCTGCCATCCCAATTGCAAACATGTTGATCTCGGAATCTGAGAGATCTTCAGGCCATCTTGTGAGGGTGGCAGAATCGGCGACCGGACCATCCGTTATTAAGCACAGCACCTGAGGAACGTGCTTAGAACGCCTTCCTCCGTGCGCTGCCCCAAAGTAGGAGAGTGCAGACTTCAGAGCCTGGGCTGTGTTTCTCTTTCCTCCTGGAGCATGCAGCTCAGAAATGGCTTCCAGAATCTTGTCCTTGCTGATGTACTGACTTAGAGCAAACTCAGATTTAGGCTGGTTAGAATAAACTATCACTCCAAAGCGGACTCTTTTCTCCCCAACGTCAGCCTTTTTCACCACTGCTCCTATTAATCTTTTCATCAGCTGGAAATTTGCACTGTTGTCCCCACTAGAGCCGTCCACCAAAAAGATTACATCCATCAGTTCAGGTCTTTTGCACCCTAGTAAACAAAAAAAATGTTGATGAAACCATCGGAAAGATGTTTCAGATTTGGCGATCTAATTCCTGTTGTTGTTATTATTAGAAACCTAATACATGCATTACTTACCAGTATTGCAAATCTTGAAGATGACCTCGCTACCCAAAGTCTGTAGGGAAGCAAAGTTGTTGTCTAGGTAGACTCTTTCATAAGATCCGGAAATATCAAACAACTGAGATTTGATAGCATGCCTAAAACCTATAGCATAAATGTTGATGTTGCGCTCCCTAAGAGCCTTAGAAGGCTGTATTACATCATCTTTGGACATGCTGTCTGTAACAAGTATTAGGAACTGCAAAGCATTAGCACGCCTACCGCTGGACTCCTGGAACACAGCTAAAGCTTCTTGCAGCGCCCTACCCGTGTTTGTTTGGCCTTTAAGCTGACGGATGGATGCAATTTCCTTTTGTAAAGAGTCTTTATCATGGAAAGCATTTAAGGCAAATTCCACAACTGCGTTTGTGCTGTATTGAACAACAGCAAGTCGCACTCTGTCCTCTTTAACGGGTAGTTTTTCTACAGTGAATCCTATTAGCTCCTTTGTCCTACTAAAGTCTAGCTCATCAACAGCATCTCCACCGTCGATCAGAAAGACCACATCTGCCGAAAGATCTTCACAAGCTGTAAGACAGGGTAAGAAAGAAAGTCGGTCACTTCATGGTTGGGTTTTGAAGTCATGGCATGTCAAATAATCTAATCATCTGTTAAAGGTTTTCAAGTGAACTATCATGAAATTTAACTTATCAAACAAGAACAGATCTTAAATCATTCAATTTTTGGCATTTAAACAATACAAAAACAAGTTTAACAAAGCTGCTCTGAAAAATTTACCTTCAAATGAGCAAATTTCTTTAAGGACTTTGGTTTTGATTAGCTTAAGGGCATCATAGTTTTGGACATAAAATGTCCTTTTAGGGCTTCCGGAGACATCTTCCAGTTCGGCCATGTCTGCGTCTTTCACCCCAATAGCATAGATTGTGATGTTCTGGTTCCTAAGTTCTTCAGCTGGAATATTCACTGGTGTTCCAACTTGCTCAGATTTGCCATCCGTAATCATGATGAGTATTTCGCGAACCTTTTGCTTGCGTGTTTGTGATGCCTGCCTAAAGAGCGGGATCATCTCTTCTAGTCCCAAGTCAATTCTAGTGCCACCTCCATCCATTATTAGGGCTTTCACTGCCTTTTCCACTTTAGACTTTGTGTTGTAAGTGTCCAGGCGGAAGACAATGGTCGCATGGCTCGCAAATTTCACCACACCGATGCGCACCTTGTCGGGTCCAATCTCAAACATGTGAAGGAACTCCAGAATAAAAGCTTTCATTTCATCAAAGTCTTCGTAACTAATGCTTCCTGATTCATCGAGGAGGAAATAGATGTCCGCTTCAGCTGTGAACCTGCAGCCTAAGGTAAGGAAGAAGAACATGGACTAAACTTATAAACCATAAACTAATAATAAAATATTCAAATAGGTTCAAAAGGTTATTTCAGCATAATCAGAGATTACAAACCTTTCTGAAGAGTAATATCCTTGAATAAAGGTATGAAGGAAGAGGTGATGTCCCCACAAAGGCTTTGTGTCAGCACACTTGACAATGCGTTCAGCTTAACGAAACTCTCTACATTGAACACAAACTTTCTGGGTGGGTACGACGCGATCTCCTTCAATTCTTGTACGTTGACGTTTTTAATGCCTAGAGCAAAAACCGTGACACCTGAGCGGCGCAACTCTGCTGCTGGAGTGGTGATATTATCTGCAGACCATCCATCTGTGATGACCACTGCAATCTGCTGAACATGTTCATCACTTCGGCTGCCTCGTTCCTTGGTGAACACCTGGTCCTTGGCGAATCGTAGCGCTGCTCCGGTGTATGCTTTGCCTCTGCCATAGGACAGTCTTTGAACGTACTGCAAAATTTCACTTTTGTCGCTGAATGTGTTTAGATAAACGTCAGCTCTGGGAACGTCGCTGTAGTGAACAATGGCGATCCTCACTTTGTGGAGGCCTACTTCGAGCCCTGAAATGGTGTTTAGGAGGAAGTTGCGTACAAGCTGAAAGTTTTCAGGTCCCATGTTGCCAGATTTGTCAACAATAAACACGATGTCTGCTATGTTGGCGGACTTGCAGTCTGAGGAAGAACAAGAGAACACTTTGTTTCAGTGCGAGTAGAGAATTATTCAGAAACATCATTTTTAAAACCATTCACAGGTTCTAATCTTATGCATATTACTGCTACAGGTAATTTATAGTCTGCAACAGAGCAAAAGAACAGACCTTGGGAGACACTTGGGACATCTTGCGAGTCAACCACAGACTTGACTTTCTGGATCACCTGTGGAATATTTTGTGTTGTCATTTTATACGTCTGATTCGGACTAGAAATATCGTCCAGCTCGTCCATTTCGGCTTTGCCTAAGCCGACAGAGATTACGCGTATTCCATCCTTTTTAATTGTACGCGATGGCCGAATGACGCTGTCGTTCGATTTCCCCACACTCGTCACCAGCAGGACCTGTTTGAAGCCTTGCGCGATGCGACTGCCAGTTGTAGTATTGAAGAAGTTTTTGCGTGCATACTCGATTGCCTTTCCAGTTTGGCGCAACCCTTTGGGCTTAAGACGGAGAGTGCGTATGGCTGTCAAGATTTCATTTTTGGTCTTATTAGTATTGAGCAGAAATTCCTCTTCAACGTTGTCGCTGAACTGCGCCAAGCCGACATGGTTACCGTCCTTGTCTACGGCGAGCTGGTTGACCAGCCGTGTCAAGAAGGTTCTGATTTGTTGGGACTCTGGTCTTGATGCTGTGCTATCCACCAGGAAAAAGACATCTGTGAACTTGAGGGAAGAAGCTAAAGTGGGGGGAAAAGTCAAAAAGCTTTTAAAACTAGGACATCGGTGTCATTTTAAAATATATCCTTTGATTAAATTAGGTGTTTTTATTGTTACCATTCATGCACATTTTTTGCTGAATTGTTGTGCTCTGTTGGGATTTAATTTAATGGTAATCAGAAATGCAATTTATAGGACTGTTACTGACCAGTAGTGTAAAGGAATGTAGTGAGAAACATTTAGTAGGCATTTGGAATCTAGCATCTCTGTTATCATGGTTCAGGTCCTTGGAACACTTGGAGCTAGGTGGGAATTTACCTTGGATATTGGAAACCATTCCATCATAGGATACCATGCTTGTTCACACCTAGGGGCAATTTAGAGTAGTCAGGGCAATTTAGAGTAGCCAGTACACCAGTACACCAGAATGCTTTTGGACTGTGGGAGGAAATCGGAAAACCCAGAAGGAAACCCAGTGAGCATTTGAAACTCAGAGAGAAATCTGAGAACAGGGTTGAACCTGAGACCCTGGAGCTGTGAATAACACCGCTGCACCAGTGTGTGTTTTGGTTAGGTTATGGAATTTGCCCATACACAACATCTGACCTCTTTCCGAACTTTCCAGCTGACGCTTCCTGGGTGGTTTATTTCCCATTCACTTGCTTCCTACTGCACTTATTCTATCTGATGAATCCAACAATATCCGAGCATGATCTGTCAATAAATGAAGATTAATGATAATTACCTCGTAATTGGTCATCAACAGCAACACACACTCTTCTGCGCAGGTTCTCAATCAGGTTGGTTATATTTTGGTAATCGTCCGTGCTAAACAAGAATTCCTTCTGGGGACTGTTAGCAATGGCTTGGAGCTGCGCACTGTTAGCAGGTCCAGTCTTGACCACAAAGATGACGACTCCCTGCTTTCGGAGCTCCTGTGCCGGCTCCTGCACAGCGTCATTCGACTCCCCATCCGTGATCAAGATGGCAATCTTAGAAATGTTTTGTCTAGCTTGGCTGAAGTAGTTGTTCCGAATGAAATCCAGAGCGAGACCTGTTCTTTTTGGTCCACCCTTCAGATATGTGATGCTGAGCAGCTTCCTGAGCAGATCTTCCTTCATGGCTTCATTTGTACCAAGCAAGAACTCCTGGTACGGTCTGTTGCTAAACTGAGCAAGGCCAACTCTCACCGTTTGTATGCCAACCTCAAGACTTTTTACAAAAGCATGGAGAAAATGGCGGACTTCTCCAAATCTGGTGTCTCCGATGCTGTCTGATGAATCCACGAGGAAAACAATGTCTGCTGCTGTAATCTCGCTGCATTCTAGGAGAAAAAAAAGCTTTTATTCCACTAAAAAGTCATGCATGGATTGTATCTTTTGAGATATTTAAATCTTTTTACAGTTTCTCAAGAATTTTAATAAGTTTATTAATGTTCAATAAGACAGACTTTTCCCCATGTCTTCTGATTGTAATCAAACTTCTTCAAATCAACAAATGTCTCCTCACAGAAAACTTATCACCTTATCAACAATTCCACATTTTCTAAATCTATTTATGTGGTGCGTCTGCTGTACCAGTCCCTGTGTAAGTTGGTAATATTGAAGCGATGACATACAGAGCAAACTCCCTTCAGAGCTGCTTTCTAAAAAATAAATCATCACCTCCTGACCAATCAGATTTGCTACTTCAACAGCACTGTGGCATGATCGAAATGAAGCCTCAAATCTAAGCAAGAAAGCTTATAAACTGCTAGAACCATTCCCCAAGTATGCTTTATGACTTGTTTTACCTTGACGCTCTCCTTGTGCCTCTTCTACGGTGATGCACAGCTCACGACTGACGCTCAGCGAGATTTCCTGGAGGGCAGTGAAATCTGACACGCTGTACACGTGATTTTCATAAGGCTGACTAGCGAGCTTCTTCAGGAACTTCTCGTCCGCTTCTTTGATTCCAATGGCGTAGACTTTGATTCCCTTCTGCCTCAGTTCCTGGGCGTACGGATCGACATCGTCCTGAGAGTTCCCGTCTGTGATGACGAAGACGATCTGAGGCACCATTTGGTTTGCTCGACTTCCTGCTTGCTCGGTAAAGTGGTTTTTCAGCAAGAACTTCAAGGCCTGGCCCGTGTTGGTGCCTCCGGTTTTATACGGCAAGAGTTTGATGTAGTCGAGAATCTCCTTCTTCTCCTCATAGGTGTTGAGGAAAAACTCGGTTTTCGGCGTGTCGCTAAACTGGACCATGCCGACCCTGACCTTATTGGGGGCAATGTCAAAGTTGTTCACGACAGATGTAAGAAATTCACGAATCTGTTGGAAGTTCTTCAGCCCGATGCTGGCGGATCCATCCACTAAAAACACTATATCGGCCTTGGCTTCCTCCGTGCACACTGTAAAAGAGACACTTGTTTAAATGTTAGCTAAAACTTTCCTGATTAGAAAAGGCACATTCAAATTTTTCTCTAACAATTTCATGAGTAGTATTTAATGAGTAAAAAATGATCTTACCAAGTTTTTGCCCGTGGCCAAAGATGAAGTAGGACGAGATTACAAAAAGACAAAATAATCCATGGACTGACTCCATGGTTGGACCCGTTCTTGTGGCCTGAAATAACAATTTTTTGTAAACAGAAAATTAACGCGTGTTTTCTGTTCAGTGAATTTTGACTTCAAACCTTAAATAGTTCTTTAGAAATTAATCCTGTGCCTTCCATAGTCATTAAAAATAAGTAGGACAGATAAAAAGTGTGTGAAATAAACCAATAAAGTAAATAATTATTGTTTCATTATTTTCAGTAAAGTATTTCATCAGAAATTAGCACACTGGAATATTGCATTACTTTATTATGACTAAAAATTTGGCTACTTCGGTATTACTACTATTACTTAGTATTAATTTACTGAAGCAAATAATTTAAATAAATGTACACCTTACCTTTTTATGTAAATTTTTTAGACATTCATTTGAATTTTTCCTGTGAAACAGACACAATGTCTACAGTTAGATTTTAGAGAATAATTTAGTCTTTTTTTATTTTTTATCTTAGAGTTTGTCCTGTGCAATGGCAGGGTCCGCTGTTCGTAGTGGATCATTTGATCCGCATGATTTGGGACAGGTTTTAGGTTATCCATCATACACCGGATGACCTTCCTGTCTCAACCCTCCCATTTTTATCCGGGCTTGGCACCGGCACCGAGAGTTAACTCTTCAGTGGCTGGGGTGGTGCTCTGCCCGGGAATCGAACCCGGTCCGCGGCAATGAGAGCACGGGATCCTGCGGCTGGACCACCAGGAGAGAATAATTTAGTCATCAAGGCCCTAATTCTTCAAAGCAGATGCAACTTCTTTTTTCTTTTTATTACATACTGCAACTTGTAATTTCTTGTTACAGGTTGGTTGTATCTCGTTGGTTGAAAAAAGTTTTCGAGGTTCTTCCTCACATTTCCCCCCTCCTTTTTTACTTCCATGGAATATTTCTGTTATATTATTACCTTCTCCAAATGTCATGGCAGAACTTTGACTTCTTTCTACGAATTTTTTTGTCTTTAATTTCTACTCCTTTCATCGTTGGAGGTAAATTATTCAGTAGAAGTACATTTTACATTTTTTCCCCACCCAGAAATAGTGTAGAACTAGGGGGAGTGTAAACTTCTGCATCCTGGTCATGATCCATCCAGAGCATATGCAGGGTATATAGTGTACAGTACAGTGTTAAGGAAGTCACATGCAGACGAACAAAAAAAATTCTAAAACATTTTTAAAATAATAAAGTTGCAGTAAGCTGCATGATGGTGTTGATGGTGTTGAACTCGATGCTCTCGGGTACTTTGTGCAGTTCTTTTTTCCACCTGGGAGCTTTTTCTAAACCTTTTGGAGAATCTGAGCCTCTGATCCTCAGACCTGTCATTCAGTTTTGTCTGAAAATTGGTGCTAAAAAGCTAACACATAAAAACAATTTCTAAATTCATTCGAAATTACGGTGCCAGAGACTTTTACAAGACACAAAATGGTGTTAATTCTCTGGAGAGTAGAGATTTATTGTGTTTAGAGCGATCGCGTGCAGCCAAAAATCAACAGCAGTTCATATTAAGCTCCAGGCCGTATCATAAAGCACAACTTCGACGAAATTCTAGTTGTAATCACATACAATCATGTTACAAAACATTTTAAAATACATGTTCAGCATTCTTCTCCGAGTCATACGGTAATCTAGTAGATCAACGGATCAACCTTAAAGCAGCAGAAATCACTTTTTAATAAATTAGCTCCCAATGCAGGAGCTTTATGTTTAGGAAAATGCTGTGTAGAGGAAATAAAAGGTGAAGTTTCAGAGATAGGAATAAAGACATGATACTTACATGTGCCAGGGAGGAGAGTCTGAGGAAAGACGAGGCTCAGAAGTCAGGACACTGAAATATTCGGTGTGAGTGTTTAGGGAGCCACTCCTCACTGATTTGGACACACACACACACACACAGACAGGAAGGAGAAAAAAAAAATTAAAGGAAGAAACTGTGAATAATCATTTATCTTAAAAATGAAATGATGTTATTTCATTTATTTATAGAATTAAATATTTAACAAATCTATCTATGTTTATATTCATGTGCTCAGGCAAACGCCTTCTTGTTTCCATAGCAACAGGGACAAGTCAGGAAAACTGATTCTTTTAAAAGATTTTTAAAAATTTGTTGTGTTGTTTTGCCGACTGTGGAAGGAGTCTCGAGTGTCAGAGCTTTAAAACAGTCAGAGGTAAAAAGTAGGAACTTTAAGTTTCTCACATTAAGTTTTACAGTTTGTGATTCCTCGGTATTGTGACAAGTTGCCTTGTAACAAATCCTGGAGTGTGTGTGTGTGTGTGTGTGTAAGCAAAGTTACTGCTATGTTATTCTATGTTTATAATCCAGTCTCTTTGTACAGTGGAGGAATTTGCGGGCGTTGTTGTGTGATGCGTTGCTTACATTAAGTGCATTAGGAGTGCTTATGTCTCTGTCTCTTTCCTCTATCTCTCACTCTCTCTCTCACACACACACACACACACAAATGTCATGTAGTCCAGTTGAGACATTCAGGCTGTTTAAGGCTACACAACGGTTCACAGAATATATATATATATATATATATATATATATATATATATATATATATATATATAAAAAGAATCTAGGATGATAAATGACCAGCAAGCGTTCTAATTTCAGTCTAAACATTTAAAACAACAAAAATCTGCAACTAAAAAAAAAATTAAGTAATTTTAACACCTCAAAATATTTGGAAAATACACTATATTGCCAAAAGTATTCGCTCACCCATCCAAATAATCAGAATCAGGTGTTCCAATCACTTCCATGGCCACAGGTGTATAAAATCAAGCACCTAGGCATGCAGACTGTTTTTACAAACATTTGTGAAAGAATGGGTCGCTCTCAGGAGCTCAGTGAATTCCAGCGTGGAACTGTGATAGGATGCCACCTGTGCAACAAATCCAGTGGTGAAATTTCCTCGCTCCTAAATATTCCACAGTCAACTGTCAGCTGTATTATAAGAACGTGGAAGTGTTTGGGAATGACAGCAACTCAGCCACGAAGTGGTAGGCCACGTAAACTGACGGAGCGGGGTCAGCGGATGCTGAGGCGCATAGAGCGAAGAGGTCGCCAACTTTCTGCAGAGTCAATCGCTACAGACCTCCAAACTTCATGTGGCCTTCAGATTAGCTCAAGAACAGTGCGCAGAGAGCTTCATGGAATGGGTTTCCATGGCCGAGCAGCTGCATCCAAGCCGTACATCACCAAGTGCAATGCAAAGCGTCGGATGCAGTGGTGTAAAGCACGCCGCCACTGGACTCTAGAGCAGTGGAGACGCGTTCTCTGGAGTGACGAATCACGCTTCTCCATCTGGCAATCTGATGGACGAGTCTGGGTTTGGCGGTTGCCAGGAGAACGGTACTTGTCTGACTGCATTGTGCCAAGTGTAAAGTTTGGTGGAGGGGGGATTATGGTGTGGGGTTGTTTTTCAGGAGCTGGGCTTGGTCCCTTAGTCCCAGTGAAAGGAACTCTGAATGCTTCAGCATACCAAGACATTTTGGACAATTCCATGCTCCCAACTTTGTGGGAACAGTTTGGAGCTGGCCCCTTCCTCTTCCAACATGACTGTGCACCAGTGACCAAAGCAAGGTCCATAAAGACATGGATGACAGAGTCTGGTGTGGATGAACTTGACTGGCCTGCACAGAGTCCTGACCTCAACCTGATAGAACACCTTTGGGATGAATTAGAGCGGAGACTGAGAGCCAGGCCTTCTCGTCCAACATCAGTGTGTGACCTCACAAATGCGCTTCTGGAAGAATGGTCAAAAATTCCCATAAACACACTCCTAAACCTTGTGTTCAGCCTTCCCAGAAGAGTTGAAGCTGTTATAGCTGCAAAGGGTGGACCGACGTCATATTGAACCCTATGGATTAGGAATGGGATGTCACTTAAGTTCATATGCGAGTCAAGGCAGGTGAGCGAATACTTTTGGCAATATAGTGTATTTCAGATAAACGCTCACAAACGTGGAACTTTATCCTATTTCTAAAGCATGAACATTTAATGAAAGGGTTAAACGTTCATCTGAAATGAGCAGAAAGGAAGAATTCAGTGTTCAGATGATCCACTGAGACGGGACTCTGAGGGACAGGTCTGTAAATACAGTATTGTTATCATCTCGCCTACGATAACAAGCCTGGTTCAGATGGAAGGACACGGTGAAGTCCAGACCGTTTCAGATGAAGCCTTAAAGTGTTACCCAAATAGATCTGATATATGAGATGATACGATTGTGCAACGATTGATATTTGCATAACAGCCTTGGACATGGCTCCTGAACCTGCGGCTGAAACAAGATCTTTACAGGAAATGAACATCTGCTTCGAGCCAAACCTGTGCTTTTCGGCTTATAATATAATTTTCTTGCCTTGCTTTCTTTTAAAGGTCACGTTGCATAAGAATCCTCTTTAACCAGCACAGTCTTCTGCTAATTCTCGGTTTTAGACAATCTCCGTGAGGTCAGCGATTGCTACGTGTCATCCTGTCAGAATTAGCAATAAAGTCTTGCTTGATAACATATTCCATGATTCATAGATCAAAACAAACAAATTCCAGCTCAGAGCTTAAGGTGTTGTTGATTGTTTTTCTAGAACAGCACGACCTGAGTGTTTTATTTCTTCACTCTTAATGTTCCTTCATGGTGTTGTGTAACAGCAGGTCCGGATTTGAGGAGGAAAAAAAATCCCTTGTGGAGTGAAAGTGGCTGTTAAACTGGGAGAAACATGACAGAACAAAATGATAGCTGAGGGGAAAAAAGCTCTGCAAATTGTCAAGTTTTGTTTTCAATTTGTATTTTAGAAGATAACGTTGAATATCAAGAGTCAATTTTGTGTTGTTTTCTTTCTGGAAATGCAACAGATTATTATGATTAGTGATTATGATTATAATTAATAACAGTATAATTGCAGAAAATTTGAATTGAACTTATTTTTCGAAAATGTTATATAACTAAGGTTATATAGAGAGAGCTCTGCTGTGTCTAAATGTGAAACTAATGATAAACTTTTTATCATCTTATAGGTAAACAAGTAAACAAAGAAGCGGGAAGTAAGATGTTGGACTTCTTGTGATTGTGATTTGAAATCCCAGGACCACCAATCTGCCCCTGCTGAACCCTTGAGCAAGGCCCCTATCCATAACCTACTGAGCTGTAATGAGATGGAAGTGGTTCTGGATACGGCGTCTGCTGAAACATAAAGACTAGTTGTCGTCTTATTGGTCACACTTTCATACTGGCATTTTAAACAAAATTCAGACATTCCAGATCGTTGATCATGGTCTCTTTGATCATCACATTGTGTTCTGTGTACTTGCTTTAACAACGTGGGAAATTTTTCCTTGACGAAGCATCCAAACCTGTGGCATTACATCTCATGCGTTGGTCAAGTCGTTGGATTGTTACACCAGCCTGAAAAGGCTGTCCGGACGTATAAGACAGACTAAAAACCACTTTCACCCTGACACTGACAAAAAAGCATAATTTATTTCAGTGGAGCTTCCAGAACTATAGAAATATTTTAAATGTTTATGTCAAAAGGATTTCCGAGGCGACAGAATGGAACAGTCCAAACACCCTAAAATTCCATGTAGTGGATCAGTCCATGAGGCTGAAACAGACACGGTGAACTTTACATTTAACATGAAGCTCAGATCAAGAAACTGGAACCACATAAATGTATTAACCCTAAAACTTTATCTAATGTTCTATCATTTTGTTATTGCAGTATTGCTGATTTTCCTCAGCAGATAGGGCTATGTGAGAAGGTGTAGTTGAAAATAAACCCCTGCTCTTTCTTTCTTTCTTTCTTTCTTTCTTTCTTTCTTTCTTTCTTTCTTTCTTTCTTTCTTATATACTCCTTTAAAATCAAGTAGCGAATAATTGCGAATAGACAGACTTTATGGAGTGCTTGTCGTCTTTTTGACAAGACCCAATAAACTTTACATAATAAACTCAATGAGCACAGTGTTATAGTTACTGTAAATTAGCAAGCCTGATGTCACAGTGTTCAGGTAGCAGGTTACGTTGCAGGCCCCAGTAGAAGGATCCGAATCCGCTGAAAGACCTGGTGGACTTCACGTATCTGAGCTTAAAGGACGTGATGAAATAACTGCAAAGCCACTAAAACTTAAGTGAGTGTGTCTTCGCTCATCGCTGAGAAACTGTGCAAAAACCTGACCGTGTGCCAGACAGCACTCATGTCCACTGCACCAAGAATGCAAACAGATTATATTTAAACGGATGAAGACTTCAAGCTGCTCGGCTGAAGCCTGCGAGATGCTCAGACAGCAACACTTTCCAGAGTTAATTCAACTTTACAACATGTCAGGGATTCGTTTCCACACCCTATAGGAAACGAGGGAGTCTAAGGAAACCAGTTTGTCCGTTGTGCTTGTGCGCTCGGGGCCGAGAAGCTTAAATCCCCGGACTGCCTAAGAACCGGTACATCAAAAACGTCTAATATCTCATCAGAATGAAATGATTTCTAACGTTATTCTATACAGAATCTCAAAAACAAGGTTGTGTGTATAAGTTTGGAGATGAATCAGCTGCACAGCTTCAACCCGAATCCCTTCAGACTGAAAAGCTTTTCATATAAATATTTGTTTTTGACGGAGCAGGCCTGCGGAGATCCTTCACCCAGACCAGGAAGAGGACGGAGATGCCTGGCAGAAGCTCGCTGATGATCCGCAGACGGCGTTCTGATGGAGGATTATGAGGTCATTCCACCAGATGCGCAGTGAGCTGAGTTTTACACTGTTTACAAATTCTCCTCTAGAGCATCCATTTTTGGCGAATAGTCGAGTGAAATTCATGCGACTCCGCCAACGCGGCCTTGTTTCGGACCTCGTCTACTACTGCTACCTAAAACGATAAACCCCCATGACGACCTTCTTTATCTCGCGTAATAATCACGCCAGGTCTAAAACACATTTGTTGTTTGTTTGTGAAGAAAAAATGCATCATGCAGGTTAATGGGGTGATTTGTGGAAGCATGGTCCGGCCTCAGAGCTTTGCACTCAGCAGGTAAAGCTGGAAGTTTTCAGACGTCTTCAGGACAAAGGATTTCTGCAGTTTCTCAGGAAACGGACAAGCTACGATTTACTTCTCCACTTCAACAGAGACAAAGTGACAGAGCGACCGCTTACAGCTGTTACAACCCCAGACGTTTCCACAACATTAACTATGCACACATAAAAACAATGTGGTCTTCTTTATTGAAAATGTAAGATTTTATTGCTGATCGCTGCAGAATAAAACACCTTGGGGGGGACATGCTGTAACTTCACAACAATGCCCTGTTGTTGATTGATTGTTTTGCTCGAGCAGCACAACCCCAGAGTTTTATCCTTTGCTCTTAATGTCCCTTTGGTGTTGTGTAACAGCAGGTCCAGCTTTGAAGATAAAAAGTGAATGTTACAGAATTTTACACCGACTTGTCCTTCGACAATGCTCCGGAAAGCACATCATGTCCACATGAATCAAATAAATTTCAGTTCTGTTTCATACTGTGTAATGTGGAGTACTGAGTATAGTGTAGTAAAGTGTAGTCTGTGTAGCTGATGGGATTTTTACAAATCTGTCAATCTTTTTTCTGTTTGTATTTTGGAGGATAATGTCGGATGTCAGGAGTTAATTTTGTGTGGTTTTCTTTCTGGAAATGGAAGAGATTATTATGATTAGTAACCTTTTCGTTTATACTGCAGTGCATTTACATTTAATAACAGTATAATTGCTGAAAATGACCGAAAACTAATGATAAACTTTTTTTTATCATCTTACAGGTTAACAAATAAGCAGACCAGAAGTAGCGGTAAGCAACCACAACCGAATACAAATGGCTTAATTATTGCTGCATGACATCAATCCCTGATGTGGACATTCTGATTGGATCTGATCTCCACTCGCTTCACCTGAGCCACTGACCAGATCCTCAGCGTTTCACAAGGCATGAGCTCACATCACTGCTAAAACTTCATTACAACACATTTGTAGTGTTAACTATAACTCACTGAAACTGTAATAATGTCATTGTAGCACCAGCTTTATTTATATAGTAAGATTGAACTTAACCACAAACTGCTCAGGAAACCAGGTTCACTTATAAATTGGATGAATTTTTAGCCCAAAATATATGTATATATCTTCTTATATAGAGATACAATTTCAGTTTTGTCTCTCAGGAGAACGCTTTGTATCCAGTGTTTCATTCTCTTCTTCCTGTGTCCCGGGTCAGACGCCTGACTCTCGCTTGGTAACCATGTCAAGCTTATTTGTTCCTGCAGTCATAAACAACTCTAGCATTTAGTTAGTATTTGGATAGTCGCCTATTTATGTTCAAGGGAAGTGAGCTTCAGTAGTGAACCTTCACAGTATGGGGGAAGTGTTTGTGTAGCAACTACACACAACACACACAAAAAACAAAACAATCCAGCCTTGTATCACTACAACAAGCTTGAATTCTCAATTCTGATTCATTTTAGTAAGGAACAATTAATTAATGAGTGACAATATGATGCTATTTTATACTGTCATGAAAATATGAATGTGATAAAAACAGTGTGTGTTGATTTGCACTTTTTGGACTTTATTACTAGCATTGAATTAATGAAATGGAAATCTCATAGCATGAAATTAAGGAGGTTTTCAGATGTTTGGTAATAAGGTGCAGTTATTATACAGCTTCATTAATCCACTGAAACTGTTTTCTTTCAGTGTTCAGTGGCTACTAGGCACATCCACGATGTACCATGTCCTTCTTCCTAAATTAGTGATACTTAGCTGTTACACACACACACACACACACACACAGACGCAGAGTCTCCAGTGTGCTGCTTCTCGTCCCCTGTATTTACTGCCCTGGCACAATTCCACATTAGGTTCCTCTCACAGATGTGATCCTAACCAGATGTTCACGTACCAGACAAGAAACCCTGACCTCCTCGTGTCTGAAGCGTGTAGCAGTGACCGGTTCCTCATTCACAATGTTAAATTATGCCCCTGTTGACATGTCTGATACACAAACGCACAGTTGTGAGCCGGCTTTTGCGGATTTTCTCTCGTCTGTTTACTGCTTTGGGAGGAATTCTGTCCGCTGAGCTCAAACAGACGATTTCACGTTCACGCTCGTAGTGAGCCTGGAATTTAAAGCCCAGCATGTATATGTGTGTATATATGTATGTGTGTGTTTGTGTTTGACATCAGGTGATAAATCTGCAGCTCAGTGGCATGCAGGACCGACTGATGCTGACAGGACGACATGTGATGGTGACATTAGCGCTGTTAAAAACGCAGCTACGATTTTACCGTCAATGATGGCCAGCGCTACAATAAAGACTTTGTAGGTCGTGAGAGGGTGGATCAAGCTCCATGTGAGTCTACTGTCTATATAGTGTTTCACATGGTCTCAGTTGTGGTGTCTCTGTGGGTTTCCTTACAGTTTTCTGGTGTTCATTCCTCTGCGTGTGTGTGTGCATACACTGTCCCCCTTTTGCTGATGAAACAGCCCTGACCCATCATGCAATGTGTATTCTGACACACCAGATGAAGACCTACCTCAAACACTTAAACTAGCCCTGTTTGTTTTATGTATTTATTTTTTAAAAAATGTTGTCCTATATTTCCTCCCAACAGAGTTTTAAGGCTGATGGTATCCTAAGTCTGTGACCTACAATGATATTACTACCAGTGTTGATGTATTCATCGATAGAGACTTTAACGCACTTTTGTAGTATAGTAAGAGCCACAAAAAACACATTAACATTGATTCAGTGTGATGGTGAACATTTTGGGGCTTCAGGAATCCAACAATAACCATGATTCCTACACCTGTTTTTTTTCTAGGAGCGCCAGAGAACAGTTCTCAATAGCCCTCGGTTCTGTTTGGTGCAGCCAATGCAAGAACCTTTTGAAAATCATGCCAGAGGCTCCTAGAGACAATAACTCCAAGACAGTATCTTGTTTTGATGATTACATTCGGGCACAAGTCTTTTTTTTTTCTTGAGCTCTTCATCAAGTGTAAACAGTTTAAAATGGCCTTTGTTTCAGTTTTCCTGTTATGCTGCTTCCTTCACCCCTAAACCAGGGTGTAAAAAGCACAATAACATTATTGTGTAACTTTACCTTAGGGCAGATACTGAACAAGTGCTGCCTGTACAGGGGTTTGGTTTAGTTTTGGGATGGGAAGTTTGGGCTTGGCTTAGATATTAAATTAATGAAGTAAATTGACACCACTTTCAGGTTCAAAGTCAAGACCCATTTGCAGATGCACCTGGGTGAATAAAAGGAAGACTCTATAATTTAATCTTGATCTAAAACGTTCATCATGTAAGAGTTTTCACAGCTGGGACTCAAACCCAGCAACTCTGGAGCGCCACCAACTGAGATATATATATGTAGATATACATACATATACATATGTGTGTGTGTATATATATGTATGTAATAGTGTGTGTGTGCGTACATGTATGTTAAAGGTTTAGCTGGTTATGGTCCACTGTTGCATAACCCCTGCTCTCAGCTCTCTGGAAACCCCAGATGGTACATACTGGCTTTCTCTCTCTGCCAGATTTAGTGTCCCACCCAGGTCCAGCACTTTTAGCTTGCCTGCAGGTTTTTATCCTGTACAGTCATGTAGCACAGAGGGACTCACCCTTGGCTATCTGAGCTACTGTTTCATTTTCGATTCTCACAGCTTTTTCCCACGGCTTTATCGTTTACTTTCCATCAAATTGCTCCAAAAACATATCCAAACAAAGTGAAAAGCCATTGCTGGGTTTGAACCCAAAACCTCAGTCTGATCAAGCTCTTTATTTACTCATTGAGCTAGCCAAGCTGATGAGACACCTGTTCTTTGGTTTTTAGTTACAGAATTCTCCATACCTCTAAATACACACATGACCTGTAACCACGCTTCCTAACTACACAGCCAAAGAATGTCCATACAAAGGTATGTGGTGTCTCAAGAAAGCATAAATGCAGCATAGCGAGTGGGGTAAGGTGGTTACTAAAGACTGACAGATAACAGGAACTTACCAGCAAAATGAAGAGAGCTTTCCCTTTTACAGATTATCAACAACAAAAAAAGTTATTACTGTGAGACATAATTCACATGCATTGAACCCAACATGAACTAAAAGCGTGGCCCCAATAAGCTGATCAAATACATTACTGAGTGAAGGGTAAAGGTTTAAAATAGTAACAGCCACTAAAAAAAGGAAATAAATAATAAAGTTGTTGCCAACACATTAACATTGACTCAATTTGATGGTGAACATTTGGGGCTTCAGGTATCCAACAATAACAATGATTTCCACATCTTTTTTTCTAAGTGCTCCACATTTTAAAACTGTTATGTGATGGCAACCAACTTCGCTAACCAAGAGAGAGAGACAGATATTTCATATTATATTTAACCATGATACAGACCAGCTGAATTCTCCAATCTGATTGGTCAAAAAACAGTCCAAAAGCAGTTTTCAACAGCAGCACAACAAACACTTGCCTGTGGCTATATTCAGTCCCACAGACTGGAATGATGGATAACGCACAACAGACAAGTAACATAAAAGTACACTTGACTGCTTTTATTTAAGAACAGAAGAAAAAGGTGAAAAGAAAAAGGTGTTGTTAGGACCAGGTGTCGAGCATCAGCAATGTGTGAGAGGTAAAAGACAAAACGAAGGGGAAAAAAGCTTGCTTATAAAAGTACAACACCTGAGCAAGTAAGCAGTAGTGTGGCGTTTTTCTGAAGGAAATATGAATCATTTTTCTGCAGAAAAAAGCCTGGTGAATTATCACTTTATAATAGGCATCATGATATTGGTTTTTAGGTTTTTTTTCTGGTTGGTTGGTTTAAATAAAACCCTCCTTTTTCTGCTGACCAGCTGATGGTGAAGTTCCAGCAAGGAGAGGAAGCCTTAATGTTGAAACATGCTTTGCTCCAAACTCCCCATCATGATTCCTTGGAGGTGGTCAAGCTGGAAAGGGGCTGTGTAGAGGATGAAATCTACAGTCAACAGATCATCTGCATCTTGATGTTTTATATACTGCTTTGGTACCTGTGGTAGTCAATGCATGAACCCATTGAAAACCATGCAAACCATTTCTAGACTTCATTGACTGGGCTTTATAGAGGTGTGTTATAGAAGACTTTGTTCTTGAAGAAATAAAATGAATTTGTTTATGAGCCAAATAATGGATATTTATTTTGTTTGAACCAATGTAAACAGCTTAAAATGGCCAACAATTAATAACAATAAGATGGAGGTTTACATTAGCGCCATTTGTTTAAGGATTTAGTTTGTTTTACAGATGACTTTGTTTGTGTGGGAAAGTTTTGAAATATTGAGATATTAAGTTAATGTAAGTTTGAAGTTGAGACCATTAGCAAGTACACCTGAGGGGCGGGGGGGGGGACTTTGCTTCCTTCACCCACAAAAACACTAGAATTAAAGTAGGAACTCACTCAAGACTCAAAACACACGCAACACCAGGTAAAGGAGGGGAAAAGGGGGTAGGGGGAAGAGAACAACCCCTTGGTTCAGGAGGGGTTAAAACATAAGGCATCCATAATACAACACCAGCTAATAAGCAGCACATACAAAACAAATCAACATAATTTCCTCAAACACAGTTATCACTACACATCCTTTCATCACACAGAGCATTTCACGCAACAAAAACACAATACACACAATCAAGAGCAAGACACAAACCAAAACATAAGCAAGAAAAAATTTCACACAACAAAATCAATACAAGGTCGAGAAAACATGTTGAAGTCAGCAGAACCAGAGCCTTCAAGAAAAAAAGTCTCACCGTCCACCAATACACAATTACACAAACTTTCACAGAGACTCGTCTCTCTCCAAGGACAGGGAGACCTGAGGAGTCTGATGGGAGAAGAGGGGGCACCTGCCAAACCTGCTAATGCAATAGCTTGCTGCAAAAAAGGGAAAGTTTGTTTCAGTCACAGCTGGTACAATGAAGAGGCAAAACCTGTTCACAGCAGTTCAGACTTTAATCAAGAAAATTTGAGGAGCTAAAGGCGTAAGTAAAGAAGGTTCAGCATTTTGTTGTGGTGCAAAGTTAAAGGTTGAGAAAGATACTGTGGCCACAGTTTCCCAATTATTGGTTCCCAATTACGAGTTTCCAATCATCATCATCAAGGTTTTGTGTGCAGGGGAGCTGCTGTGTTACTGAACCTCAAACAAGTCTTTGGAGCAATACAGGGCGAAATAAAGCAAAGTCCCTGTCATGGAGTTCTGTTTGGAGTAGTCACCATAGAACAAGCTTGGCAAGGAACCATTCCAGTGTTTTGAAGAAGAGACGACGAGGCAGCAAGATGCCTGGATGACTTGAGGTGAGGAAGCTTTAGTTGGGTGACCTCGGAGAGGCAGAACCTGATTCAGGCAGTATGGGACATACCACCTTACAGGCATGGATGGGGTTTGATGAAGATTTCTCCAGACATCAAACAGAATCTTTTAAGAAATGTTCCTGAGGAAGACTGGTACCTCCGAGATTATGGTGGCAAATTGAAACAAACCATTAACTACAACAAGGTTTTACAAAGAAACACACATCACACCATATTCTACACACATCATAAATGACCACAGAACTCAAAGAACTAATGACACGTGCGAACATGATGTCTTGTGTGATCATTTGTGTAAATCAGATGTAAAAGCTGTCCCCTTGAGTCATCCCACATGATTGAACTTTATAACATAAGACAAGTGATTTCTCAGAAGAGTGCGCTGCTGGAGCGATCCTCTGATGCAAGACCGCCCTCTGGTGGCTATCTAGGATGCTCTCAATCATCAAATCTATGACTACTAGTAAACACTGAGAAGTTAATAAATACGACCCAGATGCTTCTGTACTGTACAAATCAGCTAATGACTTTACAATACATAAATTAAAAAAAAAAAAAAACATTAGACAAAAAACAAAAGCACCACATAAGAGAAACATTTAATAGAATCAAAAGAGACACAGATAATCTTCTTCCAAAATCTGCTCACCTCTGCCAGATGGTTATGAATTAGCTGCAGATGGATCTGTTAACACCGTGATGCACCAAACATGGATGTATAAAACAAATAAATGATTACAGAAACACAAAATTCTGCGTTTTTCCTCAGTGATGTCAGAAGGTTACAACTTGGCTGTAGAACAAGATAAAAAACATAAGCTTATTTCCAAATAGACACCAAACAACAAAATCCACATGATGGAAACTAAAACCACACAAAGGTTTCAACAAATATCCACATCACTGGATTGTGAAGATTCGATGTACTGGTAACATTCAGGAGCTTGATCTTCAGCAAGAACAAGGACACATGATTCACTGCAAGGTGTCCAACTGGACCTGAATCACAGGAAGAGAAATCAGTGTTAGTCTTTATAATAAACCTTCAACACCACAATTTATGGTCTATACAGCTGTCTGTTAGTGGCATGAATATATAAGTGAACTGGTTCTAAATGTAGTTTGGATGCCAATGGTGTTTAATTAAAACATTTTCCATGTATGGTTTAGACGGTCACGTCTGATCAGGTTTCCAGACGACACAAACCTCTAGAGGATTAGACTCGGAGGCTGTACGTGACCTGCTGAGTCACGGTGAGGTATGAGGAGTACGTGATGTGTGGTTAACTGACTGGGTTACATCCCTGGAAATGTGCTTTAGGATCAGTCGTGCCTGTCGTCCTTCATTTATTTTTCACATTTAGGAACCTGAGCCTAAAACAACAACAACAACAAAAAACAATTTTTACATTTTATCTTGTGCACTTAAATGTTAATTATTATTTAGACTAGATATGTATATATAGAATCTAAAAGTTTAGGACAATTTCTTTTAGTCTAGATTTGCATGCATTATGAGCATCACATCCATCTTCAGCTAGTCGTTTTCTTTGTGCTCTATATTTTCCCTTGGGCTTTAAAGAGATACCAGGCTACACAATAAAATGGTGGAAACTTTGGAACAAAACTCTAGGATCTGAAACGAGACAGAAATGCAGAAGGCCATGAGAGTATGGTTGGTATAAAAACACCAAGCTTTCTGAGGAAACCAGAAATACTCAGTAACCTGTTCAGTCTAAAATGCTGCTGATTTCATGGTGTAAACAGAAGGTCCATACAGAATTCAGTAGACGTCCACTTCATGACCTCATCCTGAGGAAAAGATCAATCATGCAGCCGCAGCTGTAACAAGGGCAGCTGTATGTTTTGCTCCCTGAAGAATAGCAGAAGAGTTTGGTCACAAGATCTCCATGGCTGCCGTTCCCAGAAGTGCTACTGATATCAAGAAGCATCATCGCTCTGCCTTATTTCACGCGATTACCACGGCAGCAGAGGAAATACCTGCGATCGTCTGCCTGCTGGCTGGTGCAATGGAAACGTGACGCCACTGTGTCACCATTAGGGCTGGCCCAGGATGGAGGATCAAGGTAGGGAGCACAGGTCAACGCATGCTCATTGTTGTGAAAATTATTTGGATCTTCATGGTTTCTTTCAGAGATGCTTGAAAATGCTTGAAGAACCATTTATTTTTACTGGGAAAACCAAGTAAGGAACCGACCATAGAGCATGTTTCATATGAAGCACTTGAAGGAAACCAGATAAACAAGTGTTCCTTAAGCTTTAGAATAAAATGGTCAATGAAAAGTGGACTCTGAAGGAGAAGACTCTGCACCAACCACAGAAGACCAAAATAGTCGATGATCAATTTTTCCATACAGGAAGAAAACAAACCAACAGTCTCCAAGAGGCAACACAAGATTTGTCCAAGCTTACCACAAAAAATATGTCAGCACATCAAGAGGGTTTTCCGCCCTTTAAGAAACACCTGATGGACAAAAAATAAAGCCAGCATCTTTGATTGAACGAGACAAAAAAAAAGGAACTGTGCAGTGAAATCATGCCAATTTTTCCAACTAAACCCTGAAAGCTCAGAAAAAACGTTCCTCTTGCAAAAGCTTGAACACTGAAAACCCAGACCTCATGTACAAATCCCAAAGAGTTATTGGGGGAAGTCTTCCAAACACAGATAAAGTGGATCAATGTAAATGAAACAAAGTGTTGACAAAGACGCTAATATCCCTGATCTATGAAACATGGTGGTGGTGGAATCACAGCATTTATAAGATCAACCTTAACAGAAAATCCATAACCATCTCTGGAAACTTTTTTTCCCCAGGCCCAAATCAAATCAAGAAAACAAACTGGGAATGAATCCTGAAAGTAAATACATATGAATTGCATGCAGTAGGGTCCAACAAAATGTTTAGACTGGACTGAATTCTTATATAACTTACTGTAGTTATGTAAATTGCATCAAATTAGAGCCGAAATTCACCTTAGTCATTTCTCTCTGGCAGTGCTGTGTACGTGGACCTATTTTAAGACAAACAAAGCCTATGAATAAATAATGGCCTCGACCTTCTACACGGAGCATCCTGTAATAATAAAACCTTAGACCTCGTACTCGGCTCTCCACACACGTAAACCTACACGTTCTACACACGCAAATTCTACTCTAATACAATATTACTGATAGTTTAATTCCGCTTAACGCATCCATCATTAGATTTAAGTGACTCACTAGCAGTCTTCTGGTTTTGATCACATGCTTTACAGGAAGGAAGGACTTCCCCGTGTTGCTCCATGAGCCGGATTTTCCTCAAGGCCCGCAGTTTTACTTCTCATTCTGACACAGTGTTTCAGAACAAACCATTCTGTAATTTCAAACTATTATCTTCACAACAACTTCAAGATCAAAAACATTCTACAAGGTTAGAAATAAATGAAAAGTAAAGTTAACGTTTAAGATAAGATAATATAGCATAATTATAAATGACATGTTATTAAATATTTTAAAAATCATACCATATGAGTGTATGTAATATAATAAATTTTATATTTTAAAACAATATTAAGTTTAGAGAATAAGTTGTCGAACATGCCTTAAAGTTAAATTATAAACCAGAATAAACACAATTTAAAAAAAAACTTATTTGTTTCCACTTATTTCCCTTTCATTACCTATTTTTTTATTTAATAGTAATTGAATTATTTATTTTTATTTATTTAATTTTATTTAATTATTAGTGGTTTAAATGCCCAGTAAACACATTTACATCAAGAGGCAGTAACTTACAAATGGACACTTATGATGATAATGGCTTATTATTATTATTATTATTATTATTATTATTACTACAATACACATAACCCTCACCTGTCCTTATTGGCTCTCCAGGGTCCATAAATGTTTATAGCTTTATTTTCCTTGAAATAAAACCCATTAACAGCACACACCTGCACACTGCGCTACACTCCTGCACCCTCAAAAGAAAAACACACACAAGCTCATGGCATTCAGATACAAATTTCACTCGAGTTTAGTTTTGGGTCAGATTTCTGATGCTCTTCTTCCTTACTGCTGTGACATCAGAACATGACCTCTGATCATGTAGTGAGGGAGAAAAACGATTGTGCGATTGTGTTCCTTTAAAACCAGGTTTATGATTAAATCTCTCTCTGTGACAAAGGCTGAAGTCAGATAAAACCCCAAGACAGTTATTCTGTAGCTAATACACACATGTACACACACACACACTTCATTTTACTCCAAGCGTGCTTGTGAGAGTCGAGGATTCAAGTTAATAAGTGCTAACAGTTTATCAGCCTCAGTGACCTACAACCTCATGAGCGTACGGCACGTTCCTCAAACGAAGGCTTGGTGAAAGATTCACACGATGCACTCGATTCTGTGGTTTCGGACCAGAGCTACACTGTGTACAAGCTACAAGATCCGCACTTTTAAATGAGAAGTTGTGCGTTATTTTGTTCAACATGGTCTGGAGTTTGTTGCTTCTCTTATTCCACAGCAAATTGCCAACAATTACAATGCTTCATTTATTAAAGAACAAAAATATCACTCACTAAAATTTTAGGGTTACATGTGACATCCATACTTGATTCCCCCACCCCCCCCTTACGCTGTTGAATTGCTCCCTCCCACTCTCTCTCTCTCTCTCTCTCTCTCTCAGACTTCTACTCTTTTCATATATATACACGTTAAATATCTCCTAACAAAAAGATTGCCACATCAACAATTGTTCGTTTCACTTAAACAGTTTTTAAAATCAGTTTATTATTAGTCTTAAATTAAAACACACGTTAGAAAGAGCGCATTAATTAATACTGACCTACTGTTCACATTAGAGATAGAAACACCATCACTGCAGGGCTGTTACACAAAAACTCCACAGGCCTATTAACCTATTAAGACTTTTTTTTTTTTTTACTCAGAGTACACAGACATGACGACTGGCGTTTTCCATCCAGAACCTGTGGGGAGGGGGGTACAAGAAAGGTGACCAGGAGACAAAAAAAAAATAGCTACATGACAAGCTCGACTGGTCTTACAGGCTTGCAAAAGTTTAGGGAAAAGTAAATGATAGAAATCAGCTGAATCGCAAAAAAAAGTGACACACAGGATTAACTGAAGAGTCTAGTTTATGATGCGTGAACAGATGAAATTGTTTTATACATGATTAGATATTAATAAAAAAATATATTAGATTATACACAACCATTACTTTGTCTATTGAGGTGGAGGGTTTAATCCTGCAAAAGTCCAATTTGACTTCTGAGAAAACTGTACTCATTATCACTGTTTTTTTTCCCCTTAACCCTTAAATCAGGTGTCCTTTCGAAAGCTACAGCACGACAAATCGAACCATGTTAACCTTTGCTCACAGGTGACTCTGCCCAGATGCTGAGCAAGCACTTGCTACTGTACACCTACAGAAACGTCCCAGAATGACCCGTGGCTCCTCCAGGTACAACCGACGACCTTGAGGTGATAAAGCTGTGAATAAATGAAGATTATTCGGCAGCAGAACAACTAACAATACTATTCCAATGATAATATAATGCATGATTGCTTATTTAAATCATTTACTACTGACATTATTATAATTTAAAAATCCATGTGGGTGTTTTCCCACCTCACAGCGAGGTTCTCCTGGAAATAAAAGAAAGTACAAGATAATATTTTTCAACCTGACATCTTTATGAACAATTCATTTACAGCACAATAATACAACATAATTACAATATTTATTACTGACTACGCTTACTGAAGATCAACAAATGAAGGGGGGAAATAAAGTTGTACTAGAAGTATTTTGCAATACTACACAAAGTGCTACTGTATTATTATTATTATTATTATTATTATTATTATTATTATTATTATTATGTTAATCCCAATATATAACACAGCAAGGTTCATAACCACCAGCACCACCAGCCCATCCAGGATGTTTTTAATACCCAAGTCCCAGGAAACAATCTTGACCCTCCACTAAAACATTGCCTGTACACAAACAAACAATTACACGCACCAGTACACAAGATTTTTCAGGCAGAACAATAGACAAAGAATATAATACAATTTTTTTAATCGTCAAAAGAGTATGCAATTACTATAAAATTCCCGAAAGGATACTTTTCTAGGCAACATTTTCCATGTTTATACAAAATTAATTTTCTAGATTATAAAGCACTTTTTGTGTTACCACGTGCTCCATCATGGTCTTCTATAGAGCACTTTTTTTTATTATACAACAATGATACTCAACATTAATCTTTAAAACTTGTAATAAGGACGGTTGCCATGGAGACGGCACCGCCCTTCTTGGGTGCTGCAATTGAGAACAGTGGGAGAAGGAGGAGGAGGAGGAGCGGGAAGTGCGCGCGCCGGCGCAAGGCGGTGCCGGTGCGGGTTTAACGGGAGCCGCACATCCCGCTTTTCCTCATTGAGCTCCGCGTTCCGTTCTGCACTTCGACATGGGGCGCTACAGCGGACAGACATGCCGCCTGATTTTCATGCTCGTGATCACGGCGATCTTTTTCGTGGCCGAGATCGTGGCTGGTTATTTGGGGAACTCGTTGGCGCTGGTCTCGGACTCGTTCAACATGCTGTCGGACATCCTGTCTCTGTGCGTGGGGCTGGCTGCGGGGAGACTTGCGCGCCGGCCCGCTTCTCCCCGCTGCACGTTCGGCCTGGCCCGGGCTGAGGTGGTGGGCGCGCTGGCCAACGCGGCTTTCCTGGCGGCGCTCTGCTTCTCCGTGTCCGCCGAGGCGCTCAAGAGGCTGGCGCGGCCCGAGGCTGTGGACGAGCCTTTCATCGTGCTGATCGTCGGCTCTCTCGGGCTCGGGGTCAACATCGTCGGGCTGCTCGTGTTCCAGGACTGGCGGTGGCTATGTGGGAAGAAGGACAAGAGCCGAGACAAATCGACCGACAGCGACGGGAAAATAGTCATGAACGGCGAAGCAGGTGCTCCGTTTCGTGCTGCAGTATTCTCCACTTCACACTTAACATTACTGAAAGCTAATTATGAAAAAGGTTATGAAAAAGGAAAACAAAATTCCAACTCTGGTCACGTGCACAACTTGCACTAATCATTCAAAGTAGTAGCTCGCTGAAAAAATCGAACGATTTGCAAAACTTAATCATTTAGAGAGTGTTTAACTCTGAGGGGAAAAAACAAACAAACCCGTCTTGTGCAATTTTATTTTCAATAAATAAGCACAACTTGCAGTCAGGAATGAGTAGCTTTATGGTGGGGAAGGAGAAAAAAGGGCAAACATGGCCTCATTCTCCAAACAGTAGTGACGTTTGAAAAGCCAAAAAGGTCAAAATTAAGATGAGAGTTGTGATGTCACAGGTGTAGTTCACTTTAGGGGGTGGGGACTGGGGGCAGGGTTGGGTGGTGAAGATAGCACAAATGATCCGATCAAAACGTAGTAATTTGCAGGACATGTTCAATAAAGATGTAGCATGTTGGGTCAATATGCACCTAGAATAACAAGAGGAAATTAGTTTAAAAGAGGAAATTAGGACTTTAAAAGATCCAGTGTAACTAAACCACACACGCTGACAGGAGATAAAAAAAATAAAAAAAAAGAAGCTGGAGCTTTTATGGAACTTTTATTACAGGGAAATTCTGCTTTGTCAGAGTGAGTCAGCGTTTTGGGCTCCACTTTAAAGCTTTGTAATTAATTAAGCTTTAGTCTACCATCTCTAATTAGTCACCTAGGGAACAGCGCTAAACAGGGGAACAGTCACGGGGTTTGTGTGAGAGATAAAGCAATAACCCACATTACATAACGTTATGACTGTATAGATCAGCCAACTGTATAAGGAGAGGTTTCACTCTCATCTGACTCGCACAGAGGTCAGGATACAGTAACTAATGAGCAACGCTAGCTTAGGCTTAACCACTCAGCAGGTGTTGTGTGCTGTGGAGGTGTGTTGTACCGTTATGCCCCATCAGGTGGACAGAATGTCAGTAAGGTGATCTTTCTCAGCCTGCATATCAGCATTATGAGTGAACAGTGAAATTAAATTGCTTAGCAAGCTAGCATTAGGTCATTTTAATGTCTAGTGACATCAGCTGTAGATAACCCTGCATGATCACATCACTACAATGTGGTCACTTTTTAACTCTCTCAATTCTGATTGGTCAGATGTTGGGGATTATTTTTCCAGAAATGCCGCTCTGACATTGTTCTAGTTCGGGCAAAGCGCTTGTTCCGATATTTTATCGCTTCTGTAGTAACCACCTAGAGACTTGCACAGCGGACACTCCACGTGAATGGATTAAAAACAGTAAACTTCTCCAAAGAGCCAAAAGTTTAAAATTCATGGAAGGAGTCTCCAGTTTCAGCACTGTAGAGCTAATGAGAAAGCAATTAGGACTATTTATTTTTTTACCTTAAATTCTTAAGAATAAGTTAATTAACTAGTTATAGCTACTACACTGCAAGTAATACAAACTATATTAGTGCAACACTGTTTGTAATTATAAATGGACAAAAAATTTATTTAAAAAAAGAACATTGCTATATTATAAAAGGAACAACACACTTTGGGATGGTGCTGGTGCTGTTTTAGGAATGTAACCCACCTCAGTACATGGGTGATGCCCTGATCGTTTTCCAGCAACAGCACAACTCCAGGTGGTTTATTCGTAGAGCGGGATTCAAGAAATTTTTGCACAGGGATAAGGAGAATGAGGAGAAAACTGTGGAGACGTGTCTGGAAAGTCTATTTTGTATTTACTCTCTGGATGATGTAGGCGGGATATGAGAGTATATCCAAGAGCTGTGAAAACAAATATTTGGGTTATAGCAGTCTGTTTGCCTAATAAAAGGTATGATGTACAAACTCATGCAGCTCCAACAGACTCATCAGGTGGCCTTTGAAGTGAGACTTGCTGCGGCCCAGATCACATGAGTAGGCTGTGTTTTAGGCTACAACAATAATGGACAAGTCAGCAATAAGACAATACTGTAGGTTGCTTATATTACACAAAAGGCACAGGGCTACAAGTCAGGCCAAGGGGAACTGGGCAATGCTGGATATGGCAAAAAAAATAAAATAAGAAAATTCAAGATGGCCCCCAAAACTAGCAGACATCCTAGAAATGTCATACACTAGCTGTTCGAGTACAAAGTGCATGGTGTTCAGTTGGTCATTTGGGACACTGTTGACTTCTGTCACTGATCAACCGGTTAAAAAGAAAGAAAGAAGGTGTTAAGAGTAAACCCACATCCAGCCCCGTTTCTACTAAACTTTAGCTAAATAGATTTTCAGCCTTCCTCCAAACAAGAAGCACCAAACCAGTAGCAGTGCCAAAGAACACAAAGCAGGTGTACAGGATCGAGATATTCTCGTGATTCAGTGAAACGTTGAGCCTGTAGTTGTGTGAGAGCAGTAAGAACATGCAGGGGCAGAGAGGTTTCTCCTGACTTCTTGTCTACATGTTATGCTCGCTATGCAGTTGCAGCGTTTTCACATGGCCTCTGGGCCGAAAGTATTTGCCCAGTTCACCTGAACTAACTGGTTCTGTCAGTTGAGGGTTAAAAGGGCAAAAACCCTCAGAGAAATCAACTTTACACGTAAATAAAAGCATCTCAAGTGTCAAGGTGTGAGAAAGAAAACTTTTGAATCTTGAACGTTTCTAATTTGAAGCGACTAATAAACACAACTACTGAATTAAAGTGCGAGATGAAAGATGGAAGCGATGATGTTTGTGAGTGTGAACGAATGCATGTTGAAAATAACCTTGTCAACGTGTCCATGCACATGTCCTCCTCCCTCAGCTCCATGTTAATGGTGTGTAAAAGTCCTGCGCGATAGCAGCAAGTGCGCTCAGCACTCGTGTTCTGTCCATCCACAGGCTCCGACTCGGCTGCTTCACAACACCAGGATAAGAAGCAGAGTGACGGACCTCCACTCAACATAAGAGGTACGAGAGCTTCACGTCTTCCTGTCTGCCGTGTGTCCATCTCAGAGCCGTACTGCCGATAGGCTCCCGTCTTACACTGGTCCTAATTCAAGATCACGGCCTGTGCGCTTGATATTTCATGTCACTGTGTAGAAAAGCTTTACAATTAGCAGACAGAAAGAAAGAAAGAAAGAAAGAAAGACAGAAAGAAAGAAAGAAAGAAAGAAAGAAAGAAAGAAAGAAAGAAAGTAAAATGAAAGGGTTGAGGGGGGTAAATGAAAAAAAATTGATTAAAGAATAAAAAATATAAATGGACAAGCAGTTGAGAAAGAGCAAAAAGAAAGAAGAGAAAAAGTAAAAAGAATGAACAAAAAAGAGAAAGGAAAGATGCGGAATGAGCGGACAGTATGAAAAAGAACCAATGAGGAAAAAGAAAGGATGAGCAAGGAGCAAGAAGTGAGCAAGAAATGAACTAACAGAAAGGAGAGCAAAGACAGGAAAGGAAAAAGAAAGGATGATAGAAAGAAAAGGATAACAAGAAAAGATGAAAGAAAGAAAAAACAGACAAAATATAAAAATAAAGAGTAAGGAATAAAAAACGACAGGAATGAAAGTGGGCTCACTAACTGTTCCTGAATGTCACCAGAAGTTCAGATGTCAGAGACTCTCTCGGAACGTGAAGCGTCCAATGCTAAATAAAGGTTAAGGGAAAAAGAGGAAAAAATAAAAAACTAAAATCCTGTTCTAAATGCTTCTGGTCATGCTGCAGGTCTTTCGTTATCTTATCGTCTCTCTTCACCTGTAGGAGTTTTGCTCCATGTGCTGAACGATGCTCTGGGCTCGGTGGTGGTGGTGGTAGCCGCGGTGCTGTTTTACGTGCGGCCCCTGCCACCTGACGCGCCCTGTAATTGGCAGTGCTACGTGGACCCGAGCCTGACGCTGGTCATGGTGGCCATCATCGTGTCCTCAGCTGTTCCTCTAGTCAAAGAGACCACCAGAATTCTGCTGCAGATGAGTCCACCTGATCTAGACGTCTCCTCAATCTGTGAGTAGAAAGCGCCAGTTCAGGTTGCTGTGTCTTGTTTCGTTACTGTACTGTCTGGACTCATGCACCTCTTCCCCATGTCCTTCACAGTGGAGGATGTCTGCCGGCTGCCCGGAGTCCTCGGCGTTCATGAACTGCACATATGGGAGCTGGCCAAAGACAGGAACGTGGCCTCCATGCACGTCAAACTGTCCTCAGACCTGGAAAGCTCGAAAGGAGAAATCCGACGTCTCCACGGTAAGATCAGAGAGATGTTACATCGCCTGGGGGTCCACAGCGTCACACTGCAGACCGAGTTCATCAACGAGGACATGGAGAATGAACACTGTGGAGCGCCGTGTGTCTCCTACGACTGTCTGAAGCAGTCCTGCTGTCCTGCTGACCAGACGACACAGAACCACACCGATCTCCATAAAGTGAAGGACTCCTGCAGAACTGGAGAAGTGGCCGTGGACTTTGCGGACGGGTGTAGAGATGAGGAACCGAGACTCCTGGCGAGCACGCCCTTCTAAAAACCTTCAGGTCTGCTTCTCTAACTAAACTGAGCTTTAACCAGAACCAAACATGCTAAAGGCTAGAAACAAAGAATCCAGTCAAATTCAGTCTTTATGGCTGAGGGACTGTGTTTTTTCCCCCCAAACGCACTGCAATTGAATTGTTCATTTAGTTCCATTAACATTTGCGCTAACCGCTAATTGGGGAGCGTGATGTATCGTTATACTAGAAGCCATTTCTACTACACACGTTACACCTCTGAATTAACAAGCTGCAACAAAACATTTTGGTTGGGAAGAAAATCCAAAATATTCAAAACACAAAAAATAAAATCCGGCATTAATTGTTTTTTTTTTTATTTTCAGTCTGATTGTTTAAACATCAAATAATTAAAACTGTGTATGTATTTAAATGTAAAAAGCTTTGTTAGCTACTGACTAGGTGACAAAACCAAGAAGCTACATTGCTATTTGATTTTTTTCCCCAACACCCTCAGAGAGAAGCAACAAAATCCTTTAACCTGGCTGAAATCTTGCCTCAAATGCATCAATAAATTAACCCAAATCTATCAGACCTGTAGAGTTTATAAAGCTACTCCAGCTCTCTAACTAACCCTTGAACATTCCAGAGAAATATTACCTCAGGACTGGTATTGCTAACTAGCTTCAGATTTCTACCCTTTTTTGATTTTTGGTTAGAGAACTGAGCTAATGTGGTTCTGAGAAACTGTCTGGAACGTTCCGGATAAAAATCACAAACCAGCAGAGATTTGAGAGGATTAGTCACAACACCGCTCTGAAAATGAACCAAAATTTTATCTTTGCATAGCGTTGGTCGCTTGGCTTGTTGGTGAACATGGCTACCGGCAGAACTGCTGCTAACCACAAATTAGCCAAGTGCGCTAACCCTGTGCAAAATCTGAAACTTCTCAAAATGAACTCTAGCGAGGACTTTTATTAAACACTAGCATCTGGGATAGAAGCTCAAACCTCACCGTTAGCCTTTTGGTTGGAGGCGATGGAATAATCCAGATAGAAATCCAGGTATCTCAGGGACTAGAATGACCTTTCTGCAAACTACTGTATTTATTTAACTTCCTGTGCTGTTGGCTGTGATGCAATCAGTTTCTGCTGCATTCTAAAGATGAAGAACGGCTAACTTCGTTACGAAAGGATCGTACGGCCGAGACCAATGTGTGCCCTTAAATCTTGATCTTAAATCTCATGGTGCAGATGCTTTAATCCCAGTGAGCAGCGACTGGACCGAGGCGACCGGCTGGAGGTTGAACACACGGCTTTTCCGGGTCTGTTTTGTGTTGGCCTTAAAAAATCGTAAAAACGTTACTTTCACTTAGCTTACCATCTCAACATTATTATTTTTTTGTGTCTTAATTGCAAATGTTACTTTAACATAATATTTAACATCATAATCCACTGAATGTTAGCAGACAGGATTAGGATTATAAACTAATATTCTAATGAACTAGTTATAGCGAGAGATGATGTGGTCTGTAACAAAAGTGAAAAGTCCAAATAAACGGTGAGAATTTATTAAGTGTGTAGAAGCCATTTTAGCTAGACATCATTTCATCTCCATAACTTATTTCACGATGTGATCACCAATACAATTTCACCCAGTCACTTCCATGATGAGCCATGAACATGAATTTCTAAAATGACTCATTCATGACACTTCATACTCAGAAACCTAGGACAGGGATGTCCAGTCTTATCCGCAAAGGGCCGGTGTGGGTGCAGGTTTTCAGTCTAACTGAGCAGAAGCTACACATGAGTCTACTGAAAGCCAAGATCAGTTGATTAGCCAGTTGGAATCAGGTGCAGTTTCTGCTTAGTTGGAATGAAAACCTGCACCCACACCGGCCCTTTCTGGATAAGATTGGACACCCATGCCCTCCCCTAGGATAAATCCGACAGATTTAGAAATTAGAAGCTAAAATTCGGTAAAATAGGCTAAAGTGATCGTTAAACATCTGGTCAAAATGATGCAGGTCAAACTGATGAGAAATTAAAAAACACTCATTAAATGTTTTCTCAATGTTTTTTTTATATTTGGCATTTTCACATCTTTGAAATATTTGAGTGCTCATCACTGGGATTATAATTTACTACCGTGTTAAAATCTTAAACTAGCTTGCATTTTATTCGAGTCTCAGTGTAACGTCTGGGACCACCGCCCTATGCGGGGCTCGACCCCAGACGCCCGTGGTGTGTGTGCGCACGCCAGCACACGGTGTAATGAGACCCATGCGCAGGATTCAGCGAAGCACTGCTTTTATTATATTTAAGACGCGACATAGGGAAACAAACGTAACACTAGACATGGCGTGGTTAACTAAACAAAACAAAACAAAACAAAACCTAGACCTTAGCTTGGACATGGAACTTAGCAAACAAAACCCCAATAGAAACCACGGTACAGATAACAATCATGGACAAGGACACAAACACAAGGATCCCTATTTATAGGGGTAAACATTAGGGCTAATGGGATACAGGTGACACATTCAGGATAGGAACAATAGGAAGGGCGTAACAAAAGACACACAAAGAAGCAGGCATCCAAGGTTCACCTGCCAGCGCCCTCTCTGGGCCTGGCAGGGAACTGTCCAGCTGTTCCTGACACTCAGTTTATTTTTATTTTATTTTTTGTTTTATGATTTTCTTACAGATATGCATATCCTAACTTTTGATGTGTTGTAGCTTTTTTTTTTTTTTTTTTTTGGATGACAATTTTTGTCTTTTCTATTTCTTACATGTTTGAGCCTCAATCATCATCATAAATTAGCAGGAACTGAACTTTGACCTTTTACCTCAGACACTACAGGAAATACGTCTAGGCAATGCTGACTAATATGAAGTGATTGTCGTTGTTCTTTGTAAAATGTAAAATTGTAAACTCTTTCATAGGGTACCTATATAGATGTAGGTATATAGAGTTAATCTGCAATATTGTTGGCATTGTTTTGATTTCGAAGAGTTTGCATTTGCACATTACTTTTTGTCCATCAGACTGTGATGTAAATACCAAAGTGCACTTTCTGTTAGCGTAGCGACTCACGATTCCTTTAGACTTCAGTGGGTACGTAGCAAATCCTGCCTCACAGCTCAGCTTTCCAGACATCATCACCACACAGACTGGCACACTGGCATGAACAACAGCTTGGAAACTAAGTGTTAACAATCTAAATGAAACGTACCCAAAGAAATTGTCTTCCCTGTTGACTGTGACGAACAAGAAAATAATCGATGGAAGAAAAACTTTGTGGAGCTCATTATGTTCAGCTGAACATATTCTCCTCAAGTCAAGCACTTCTTGTATTAAATAAAAAGAATTTAAATTTGTAAATGTTAGATTTGATGAACCTGTAGTATATTTTATTAACAATATTAAACGTTCGATGCAAAATCCATTTACTAAGCTAAAAACGGACCCCGTCTCAAAAAAGTTTATAACATAGAAACATAAAAACGAGGAAGATTCTGGTGTAAATATACCGAGAATCAAACTGAGCTGAAGGTTCAGGTGAAGGTGAAGCCAGGATTGAGAACCGATTGGAAACAAACATCAACGATTAAATATTTTAGTTCATTTTTTGATTTGAAATCTGATCCGAGTATCTGCTGTACGTTAGTTACTAGAACACTGGTTGTAAAACGTGTTGAAACTTTAGCCTTTATTTCTACTGACCTCCAGTGGACGAGCGTGAAAAGCGTGATGTCTGGAAAGCAGCTGAATCTCAGACTCTTCTGCGTGATTTGTTTTTTGTTTTTTTTTTATATAGATTCATTGTTCCTGATTTTTTGTTTCCATAAAATCAAACAAATAAACTTGTTCAGTTATTGTTGCATCTTTGTAATTATTTCCCCACAAACTCTAACCTCATGGACTAGCCAGCTGGAATAAATACATTCATATTGCTGATGAAAATTGTACAAATACAAAACATGAGTGAAGATTTCTTTATCAGGATTTAAAACCAAGACTGAGATAAAACCACACCGCTGTTACCTGTTCCGGTGCACTGACATCTTGAGAAGCAGCCGATATTAATACCTAGGTGAAATTTATTTCTTTAAAAACTATGCCTCAAAAAAAAAGAAACACTCGAAAAAATGCAACAAAATTTTAATAAAAAAATTAAAAAATAACCAACAAGAATCTCTTTAAATATAACTAATAACAGTCTAGAGAAGAAAAAGAAATTTTGTAACGCAATTATAAATCATTTGATTCATCAAAGAACTGGATTTAACAAAAAGAGAGAAAAAAATATAAAAGTAATAAATAACCTTCAAGAATCTCTTTAAATATAACGAATAACAAGACAATAATCCAGAGAAGAACTGGATCAAAGAACTGGATTTTTTTTTTTTAAATGAAAAAAAAAATGCAATAAAATAAATAAACATTAATTAAATAATAATAATTAATAATTAATTAATAAATAAATAAATAAATAAATAAATAAATGAACTCAAGAAACCAACTCAAGAATCTATTTATAAATTACTAATAACAATCCAGACGAGAAAAAACAAAACAAAAACAAACTATTTGATTCAAAGAACTAGATTTTAAAGAGAGAGAGAGAGAGAGAGAGAAAGAGAGAGAGAGAGAGAGAAAATGCAAGAAAATAAAAATAAATTTAAAAAATTAATTAAATAAATAACCAACAAGAATCTCTATAAATAACTAATAATTCAAAGAAGAAAAAGAAAACAATTACAAACTATTTGATTCATCAAAGAACTGGATTTTTTTTATATCTATCATTATTATTATTATTATTATTATTATTATTATGTTCCCTCTGATATCCATGCCACCATTTTAGCTGCCTGATAGTGAACCTGAGCGCCAGAGCATCATCTCTAGAAACTAAATTATAATCTTTAACCATGTTCAGAGTTTCAAATTAAGCTCACAGCCCTTCATTAAGTAGGAATTATTTAGTCCAAAGTGAAGTCTTGTCATTACCATTATAAACGGAAATGTATTGTTAAAGCTAATCTGTTTATTTCACACAAAGCCTTTAGTGCCATTATCTTCAGATGAACATACAGTTTAAAACGTTACGACGAAATAAATAAAACATCTCCAGGATTTTTTTTTTTTTTTTAAATCAGTTAAAACGCAGCAGCAGCACAGTCGGGTCCAAAAGTCCAGATTCTCTACCAAGAACTGTTTATATTTCACTCACTGTGTCTCCAAGAGTGGAAAAAGAGACAGAAAACTGGATTTACATTAAAGTCTGGATCTCAAGTTAAAGTGTCTACACTTAGAGGTGAATAAAAAAAACAGTTGATGACTTACAGAAATCATTTTTATTAAATTATTTCCTAACACTGTCTCAAGTGAAAATTGACAAAACTTTTTTAAAACTAATTTATACCTTTATATTTTTGTACAAAATCTTTTACATCACCGCATCAATTAAATAAATCATTATTTTATTATTATAAAAAAAAATTTAAATAGTTTATTTATATTTTAAAATTAGATTATTTAAATGTTTTATTTATTTTCTTTTTTTTTAATTTAAGGAAAGCATTTCCAGTGTCAGATTTCTGTAACAAGAGTTTCTATTTTTATTTTTTATTATTTTATTTTATTTTTAAATTAAATTCACAAACGAGAGGCAAAAAAAAGGAAAGAAAAATATTTATATCTGATGACAGAATTGATGACAACTTACCTGCATTTCTCAGCCTCGGACGTGTTGTTATTTATACAGAAAAAGATATTTTTTTGCTTCGAATTTCTTTTTCTCAAATCGACTTTCACTACAGATGACATACACAATATTTTTTAAATACATATTTTAAAATAAATATGTATTTTTTAAAATTTATTTATTTATTTAATTATTAGTGTTTGCGTGATAAATTATTTCGTTATTTATCCCGTTTATATTTTATTTATTTTAAAATGTTCCCGATTATAGTTTTTCTGTATTTTACATAATTCACATCAAAGACTCCCCCCTTCACCTACTGTTGTTGTTGATTTCTTTTTAATTAATAATAAAAATTACTTCAAACACAAAACACAAATACATACATTATTTGCAACTCAGCGTTACACACAGTGTGTATTTGTTTCCTCATCTTTACATTCATAGTGATACAGAAGTATGAAAAAAAGGAAATAAATTATATAAATGGAAAAAAAACTCTCCTTATATTCTCTCTCTCTCTCTCTCTCTCTCTCTCTTTCTCTTTCTCTCTCAAGTTTTTAAATAAAGTGTGCAGATAAAACTCCATAATGATTTATGGAAATGTCCCTATCGAATCAAAACAGGGTCCCTTTAAATAATAATAATAATAATAAGAAGAAGAAGAAGAAGAAGAAGAAGAAGAAGAAGAAGAAGAAGAAGAAGAAGAAGAAGAAATTTTGTTGTTATGTTTATAAAACTACATAAAATATGAGCAAAAATTCATAGTAAGGCGAAGAGCAATACCTCTCTCTGGCCAGCAGATGGCGCCAAACACACACACACACACACACACACACACACACACACACACACACACAGAGAGAGAGAGAGAGAGAGAGAGAGAGAGAGAGAGAGCTAAAATCTACGCACGTGTTTTTTTTTTATCCTTTTAGTATTCATCAGACATCAGATGAAAAGTACCCAACTACACAAATCACCCAAAATAAAAAATAGCACACACACACACACACACATACACATACACATACATACATACATATACATATATATATATATATATATATATATATATATATATATATATATATATACACACACACACATATGACTGCACACCAGTGCACAAAGCAAGTTCCATAAAGACATGGATGAGTGAGTTTGATGTGGAGGAACTTGACTGGCCTGCAACCCCATAGAATACCTTTGGGATGAATTAAAGTGGAGACTGCGAGCCAGACTAAAACTGAGACGTCTGCCTTTACATGCACATGAATGTAATATGAATGTGATATGCAGCTATAACAGCTTCAACTCTTCTGGGAAGGCTTTCCACAAGGTTTAGGAGTGTGTTTATGGGAATTTTTGACCGTTCCTCTAGAAGCGCATTTGTGAGGTCAGGCACTGATGTTGGATGAGAAGGTCTGGCCCACAGTGTCCACTCTAATTCATCCCAAAGGTGTTCTATGGGGTTGAGGTCAAGACTCTGTGCAGGTCAGTCAAGTTCCTCCACACCAAACTCACTCATCCATGTCTTTATGGACCTTTGTGCTTTGTGCACTGGTGTGCAGTCATGTTGGAACAGGAAGGGGTCATCCCCAAACTGTTCCCACAAAGATATTTCCAAAATATCTTGGTATGAAGCTGAAGCATTAAGAGTTCCTTTCACTGGAACTAAAGGACCGAGCCCAACCCCTGAAAAACATCACCTGATCTTAATCATTTGGAGGGGTGTCCCAAAACTTTTGGCAATATAGTGTATGTAATTATCATAATCTGGTGGTTTGTTGTTGTTGTTGTCTTTTAATCATCTAAATAAAGCATAACAGCTCAAAGGGAGATAAGATGATGAATGAAGATATAAATAGAAGCAGTCAGTGGGTTGAATCGAGCATTTTCTTGCTGCAAGTCACACAAAAATAAACTAAAAGAAACCCTGGAAATTCTGCAGGGACTGAGAAAAGATCTACAAGAACATTCACACACTTTGCAACTAAAACATTCCCTTCAGATCTCTTATTTATTTATTTATTTACTTACTATGAAACCTCTTAGCCCTCAGTGTGCTTTTTTCCACATCCTCGTAATCTTTTACGCACAGGTGTGTAAAGCCTCAGCCGCTGAACCACACCATGAGGTCGGGTTTATAAGGTCATGTTTATGACTTACTTAATGTTTCTTTTTCCGAGAGCTCTCGGGGTTAACGGTCACGCTCAGACAGATCCACACGTTTCTACTCTGTTTTGTATCAGTGTGTATCAGTTTTGTATCAGACAGTGTTTAGTTAACGTACGCACAAAGACGTGGAGGTGAAACTAACCGAGTGAATCCTTCTGGAACAAGCCCATCATCCTACAGCCAGAAACGGCATCTTCTGAAATAAAAACAAATCCACTACACACACACACACACACGCATGTGCAGATTTTAAATACCACAGTGTTTCCATTTTAAATACCACATTGATTTCCAGTTTCCGATTGGTTTTCAATCAGGAGACAGTTCAAGTCGTGTTCATGGAAGGAGTCTCCAGTGTCGGAGTTGTTTAAAAAGTTTTCCCAAAGTTATAACAAAGCGGTTTTGTTCTTTGTGGGAGAGAAAAAGCACTAAAGAGATTCAAAGTCGCTTCCTCGCTATTTTTTTTTTGTTAAAAATGTCATGTTACACAGAAACCGCAAATAACTTCACCGTAGCTACAAAATACTGACACTGGAGTCTCCTTCTTTAATGTTAAAATAAATTTAAAAAAAAACCTCATATCTATATTGAAAACGTTACTATAGAAACGAGAATGTATTAAAACGACAGATTTATTTATTTATTTAATTTACATTTTATTAATGTAATTTTATTTATTTATTTATTTTTTTTTTACAAACCATTCAACTTTCTTTAAATGTGTTTACGTCAAAACATTTTTTTTATTTTTGTCTTCTCATTATTCCTGCCCCTTTTCTGATACCTGGGGATGCACCGGTCATCTGGGGGGCATCGTCACCTGGGGGCATCGTAAAGGTCAAACATGAAACGTTTGACACACGCTCTTTTCCTTCACCTCCATCCCGACGCTACAGGTATGTCACGCTAACAGCCTCGTTCCCTGAGGTTTCTGCTTCTCTCCATGATGTCAAAACAGGTAGGACGCGCATGTGTGTGTGTGTGTGTGTGTGTGTATACACACAAATGAACACACACTCCACCCAGATCAGGAGCAGAAACAGAGTGAGGGGAAAAAAGGACAAGGGCTGACTGCTTTGCATTGACATCACACATTCCCAGGCAACCTGTTAGTCTGTGGTAGTTGTCAAGGCAACAACGTTTCACCTTGAAACGTCTCCTGTCTCAGTGTGTGTGTGTGACCATCATGACAAGATTCTATCCTACACTATTAACACAAAATTAGAGCACTATTTTGCACATATCCACATATTATCCACCCTGGCTGTGTTCTAAATGCCTACAATGCACCATATGACCTGTATAGGGAATAGAGTGATTTGGGACATGTCCTCACAGGTGGGTAAAATTCTTGCAGTGAGGTTTTTATGCGTCTATGGTTTACCTCATTGCTCGCAGACAGCTGGGCGTATGGAGCCTAGAAAGAAATGCTTGTGGTTGTGGTTTGGGACGCAGCCGTAGTGCTGATCTTTATGTGGCCTGGATAGTGAGCATGGTTTGTGGTTGAGAAAGTGGCATGATCTATATGGGTGTTTATGTGGCGAACAGGGTGTGGTTTCCAACCCGAGTGGATGTTTTTGTTTTTGTAGTTGTTTACGTGGCCTGTTTAGTGAACACGATGTGCGGGGTTCAGGACACATCCATATTTAACTAATGGTAAGATCTTTGCAACATTGTTTATGCAGTCTATCTAGTGAAGACCGTGTCATTTGAGACACGTCCATAACGAACCAATGCTAAGACGTCTGGTTGGAATTTAAGGTGCCTACATAGGGAGCACTGTGAGTGTGATTGGGACATAATGGAAAGAGGTTTACAGTGATGTGTAGGCAGCCTAAGCAGTGAATAGTGAGTGTTTGAGACGTGTCTAAACTGGAATAATGGGAAGATGGTAACCTGGGACACATCCATAATGGGAAGTGTTGCTGTTTAAGGATCCTACATTGTGTGGCTTGGGACACGCCCATAATGAAATAATGGTAAGATGATTTATGCAGCATCTGCAGTGCAAGTCCATAATTGAACCAGTGGGAAAAGATTTATGATGGCCTATATAGTGAACAGTGCATGTTTGGGACATGTCCAAAATGACCAGTGTGCTAGTTAGGGCTGCTAATGATCTCATGTATGGATTTAATCAGCAGGGGACGTAGCATCAGTTTCTGCAGAGCAGAAGGGACGAGGCAGGCACGGCTGAAAAGGTAGATATTTATTGCAGCATCGATCTCAACAGCATGAAGAAGACGACAGTGTCTGAACATGTAAGTGTACCTGAGGATAGCGTGAGACTCGCAAGCAATAACGTGGAGGAAAAAAAAGCAACAATAATCGAACAAATGTGTCTATTAGAACCTGACCGATATATTTCCTATAATGCACCTGTAACATCCTATAGGTGACTTACATTCATAAACATGATGCGATTCTGAATGAGCTCTAACAGCAGGTACTGAAGGCTAAAATTAGTGAGTTCTCTCACACACATCTGGGTGGGTGTGTGTGTGTGAGGACAGTGTGTAGCTTATAATCTAACAGCTGTGGCTCCCTGCGTTTTAAGTCTCTTGTTGATGGAGCAAAACCTTAAGAAGTTCTTCGAGAATAATACAGTAAGAGCTGAGTATAGCAAGCGTTCATGCTACCGGAAGCCTCCCTTTATGTTCCTGATTCTTTTCTACCCGATCCCTGAACGTCAAAAAGATGCACTTGGACTTCAAAATATGGAAATCTTTCTCTTTTAAATTACCAAGTGATAGAAAATTTACACACAAACTCCATCGTTTGCAAATTAGAGAGCGTTTACAAAGAAGTGCTTGGACCCCTGTGATCGCTGCTATATTCTCTGTAATTATCAGCCCAATTTAAGCAGGGGTTTGGATAGTACATGCATTTTCAGCTCCTTAAAGCGTGTATCAGTCAGAATAATATCTGGCGATGTGTACGAGTATGACTTTCTTCCTCACAGTGGCTGGATTTTGCTCTAAAATGTGCTGCAGTGGTAAAACGTAAACTTTATCGATCCGTCTTAATCATTACCTCATTCCGCTCTTTGTTTTCTTGGATGAAGATCACATGAGTTACTGACAACACACACACACACACACACACACAATGTCTGAATGGATTGTCACATGAATTGAGGAACATTAGGGCTTATATCAGTTTGTTGAAAAATCTTGAGGTGTGTGTGTGGGTGTGTGTGTGTGACCCTGTAAAACCATCCTATGAAACCCTCTCCCCTGTCAGATTAAAAGAAGAAAAAATAAAAGGAAGAATGGCAACAGACTCTCGGAAAACCTCCCTGACGTTTTATCTGACGCATGCAAGCCCCTTCCCACACTCGCTCTGATACCAAAATATCCAAATACCAACATCGTTACTTCATACACATATCGGGACGAGAGCTGAGCTGGTTTTTAGGGCACAGAATATCCTGATACACCAATAGGTAGATGCTCCCTATGTAACATGTATATTATTCCTTAATGATGTAGTACCAGGAAATGGCTCAATCCCAAATGGCTTGATATGCACTGGGCAGGGAGTGGGATCCCTGTGTATATATATATATATATATATATATATATATATATATATATATATATATATATATATATATTTATACATACTTGCTGGAGAGATGACAGAAATACAAATGCACCCCTGTTAGCTATTTAATGTCTTTACTAAGGGCACTAGTTTGGGTGTAGGTGTGATGACAGATAAAGGAATAGTATACTTACTACTAGATACAAAGAGTGTAAATGGCTTTACCTGACACCTCATGTAGTGGATTTCCGATTATTGTCTGAGATAGGGAGTAAAGCACATTAATCCGCTCCTGAAGTTCCCTACTTACTGCACTAGTCATAGGATCTACGAGTGAACAAATGTTCCATGCATTGCTCATGCACTGATAAGGACTAAGTTCCTGAATACCCTACCTACTGCATACACAGAAAACATAGAGGAGTCATTTGGGACGGAGCCATTTCCGCCCCTGAATGATACTACGGACGTTATGAAAATTACAAACCAGTCCGCAATGCAGCAACATGCAAATACACAGCTGTGTCTTCTTAAGAATTCCGAATATTCCCATATATATATATATATATATATATACATATATATATTTAATGTTTAAGGCAGTTTGTATATAAAGCTGTCCTGGATGCTGTTCATCACAGCACATTTCTTAACTCCTAACTAAGGGTTAGTGCTCGAGCTGAAAAATGTTTCTTCTTCAAAATCCAGCTTTTTGGTTTCATGCAAAAAGCATTTAAAACTGTGCACCCTCCACCGCTTAACCTTGATGGGACGGAGCCGGAGAGGAGCGTCGTTACGTTACGTTCTTTTCTGAACATATGCGTATGTTTAACTGTAAGTGCTTTCCTTAATTTGGTTGGCTACATCAAAGGAGACGCTGTTGAATATCAGTGCCAGCTTTGTGCTACGAGTCGATAATTCTAAAACTAATAAATAAAAGAGAAAAAATAAGAAATGAGTTTAAAAAAAAAAAAAAAAAAGTTGCGGTGGGGAAAAAACACCACCTGTGAGAAGCATAAGAGGGAGATTCGAGATAAATATTTCAACACATAAAATTAAATATGGGTACATGGGGAAAGGTGGGAGGAACTCAAATGGATAAAAATGTGCGTACATACACACACACACACACACACACACACACACTATGTCTCATACACAGTGAAAATTGTAAAATGACACATTTCCAGCACTGAAGATTAAGTTCTTCCTGTTTCAGGCAGCGAGGAATCATGCACACTCCTCCTATATCACTTTCTCTCTTCCAAGCTGTTTTGTTCACTGTGCAGTACACACTTGGGTCCAAAAGGGGGCTCCACGACCTGCTCAGTGAGAGAGAGAGATCTCAGTCTTTCTTTCTTCCTGGCCCATCAGTGGTTCTTTTCATACGCTGATGACACGCCAGCTCGATCAGCTCGACCCCGCCCATGACTTTCTGCTGAACCAGAAAGAAGATCAGCACCACCAGGAAATAGACTCGCAATGGCGTCCAAAGCCAGAGTCCAAAAAAGCAAAAGGTGATGAAGGCATGCCAGTAGCACAGCGACATGGCTTTGATCAGCGCTACTCTCAGCTCACTCTTGCAGGGCGGGACCTGGGCGTCGGCTTTGTCGAAGCGCTCGGAGCTGTAAAACGAACGCAGACGCTCCTCTTTCTCTGCCCAACGCTCCTGGCACCAGGTCTGGAGGGCGGTGGTGTCCTTGGGCAGAGAGGACACCGGGTAACGTCGCACGTGGAAGTGGATCTGGCGTGGGAAGGTGCCGGCCAGCAGATGGCGCTCTGTCTGAGGAGCGTTGTGAGGGTATGCTACAGTGATGTCATGCAGTGCGTCCAGATTGTCCCCTGTGTAACACATACAAGCAGTGAGATGAAATTATCATTTATGTACAACTTACGAGGCGCTAAATCTCTGTTCGTTCACAAAAAACTACACAAAAATCGTATGAGCAAATAAACAAATCACAGACGTTACTGAAATCTCCAGAGTCTTAGAACTTGAGCACAGTGGTGAGAATAAAGCAATAAAAGAAATACAAGCCAGACAGCACCGAACAACACAACAGTTAGTAGTTTTAAGTACTGAAAAAAAAGGTACTGAAAATTGGTCAGGCGAATTAAAGTATAGAAAATTAGTCAGTAGTTTTAAGTAAATACAGTAGTACAAAAGTGCTGAAATTTAAACTAAATGTAGTACTGAAAACACCAGGAGTTCTGGAATATGAAATATTGACTAGTAGCATTAAAAGTATTTTTTTTTTAAATAGTAGCAATGAATATTGTCCAGGAATACTAATTTGAAAAAAAAATAAAAATAAAATAAATAAATTTAAAAAATCAGTAATACTGAAGTAATTAAAAGAAAAAAGCAGTATTGGACATTGGCCTTGGATGAGTCAGTATATCTGAAGTAATGAAAAGCTAGCACAGTACTATTACTAGTTATACTATAAAAATGAAATATAGAGATTATTTGAAGGTATAAAATGAATTCAGTAGCTTTGAAGTATCAAAGGTAGTACTGAAAATTGTAACAAAGTAATTGAAAAGAATCAGTACTTTACTGAAAACAGGCTAGTTGTCTGAGACTAGTCAAACAGGCAGAAGTACTGAAGCACTCAAATTAGTCAGTAGTACTGAACTACTGAAATATGCTGCAATCGATATCTTTTCTTTCAAAATGTCAGCCGTGTTCAAAGGGTTCAAACCCCTTCGTTCTGTTGACCCAAGTAAAAGTTGAGCAAATGCGTCAGTTCTGCATGATTAATCATTCAAATATTTATTTATAGATTCGTTTTTTGCAATTATCTTTTGAGCTTTTGTATTATCTGCACGACATGCAGACATAATATCCGCTCACGCCTGATACCATCAGACTCTTCACATGGTCTCGCCTGATGAGTCAGCTTCATCCCCGAAGACACGCTCCTCAGAATAAACCGTACTGGTGTACATTTCACTGGCTGCAAGTAATGAGCGTTCACAACATCCGTAGCTGCAGCTTACCGAAAAAAGAAACTACGCTCAACACCGTTTATTTCCGGCAATGTGCCTGAGCCTAACGCTCGTTAAATATAGCACCTTTATCTTCACCAACACACACACGCGCACACACACACACAAGCCTGCCAGAATCAAAGCATGGCCAGTCTGTTTACTGGATGACATACCTACACACACACACACACACACGTTCCTGGAACAGGATCTCTTGGGTGTGACGTCAGAGAGTTTGACACCTGTTTAATGGCGCATTAGTATCGTCCAGCTCCAATTGCTTCACAGCTGTACGGCTGCCAGGTTTACCGCATTGCAGTGTGTGTGTGTGTGTGTGTGTGTGTGAAATGCCTCTGTGCTACAATTAACATTACCTGGAATATCGAAGTGTTCTTAGCAAAGCAGAAACAGTTTATCCCAGTCAGATAGGACAAGGGGTGAAACAGCAGCTGGGCTACTGATGACCCCCCAAATAACATAACATAACATAACATAACATAACATAACATAACATAAAAGGAACAGAAGTGATGATGTTTGTTTTTTGGTAATTATTATTTTTATTAAAATAATATATATCACATATAATAATAATAATAATAATAATAATGGCTATTATTACTATTATTATTATTATTATTATTATTATTATTATTATTATATACTACCATACGCTACCATATATTCAACTAGACACTGTTCTTTTTCTAGTGACTCATCTTCATCCAAACACACGTCATGTCAGCTTTGGTTTTTCTTTCCTCTGAAAATTGTATCTGGTCCGAATACAGTACATTCAAACAATCGCTTACATATCAAACAGCCACGCAGGTGATGCAACACAAAACTTGGACCACACGGCTTGTTCCCGGGGCCACTGGGAATCGGGCGGAGGAAACTTTGGTCATTAACGTAGCGCTTAGAGACACTGAAATGCTGGAGTGTCGCAAATTGCAGGATTTTGCTTCATTCTTCCATCTTGTTACACTGGGGATGCTAGGGGTTGTGTGTGACGTGTTGCACGTGACGTGTTTTTTGGTATTTACCAAAATACCATATTTTTAACACTGACAAAGAAGGGGAAATTCCTTAAAAATGCCTTAGAATATTAGTTTTCGGCTTGAACATGACGAAAGTACTGAAAATTAGCCAGCAGTACTGAAACAGCAGAATACAGCCACTGATACTGAGACACTAAAAGTTTGCCAGTTGTACTAAAATACAAACATAAAAAACGTAACAATGCGCAGCTATAAATGAAAAAACGTAAAAATACGCAGCCATAAATGAATTAAACGTAACAATACACAACTATAAACGAAAAAACGTAAAAATACGCAGCTATAAATGGAAAATACGTAACAATACGCAGCTATAAACGAAAAAACGCAACAATATGCAGCTATAAACGAAAAAACGTAACAATATGCAGCTATAAGCGAAAAAACTTAACAATACGCAGCTATGAATGGAAAATACGTAACAATATGTCGTAAAATAGTAGTACTGGAAACTGGTCAAGCTAAATGAAGTACAGTTGTGAAGTACTGAAAAAACAGTATTAAAAATCCAAAAAACAAATAACCAAGTATTAAAGAAGTACTTAAAATTAGACAGGAGTGCTAAAATACTGAAAAATAGCAGTACTGACAAAGTGTACTAATGTGCAGAAAATAGTACCTTTGAAGTATTTAAAAGAGGTTTGTGGTAACAAGGGTACTAATATGTAGAAAATGAGGAAGTACTGAAAAATAGTAGCAAAAATTTTACTGAAATATAGAAAATTAGTCTTGGATCTCTAGTAGTTTTGAAGTTCTGACAAGTGACTAGTATTAAAGAATTAAAATAAACAGGTGTTCTGTAGAAAATTAGTCAGCAGCATTGAGGTACTGAAAAACAGCAAGACTAAAAATTAGAGTACTGAAAGACAGAAAACGAATCAGTAGTTATGCAGTACTGTAATTTGCCTAGTGGTACTGGCTCAAGAAACAGGCAGTAGTATTAAAAGCAGTCAATTTTTTTAAAGTTATGATTGAAAATGACTCAGCAGTATTTAATTACTGAAAGCTGGTCAGTACTAGTGCAGAATAAAGCAGTAGTCCTCTGATGACTGAGGCCCGCCCTGACCTTTGCGGAGTTGTTCCACGATGAAGGTGAAGCCGGTGGTGCGTGGGTGCAGGACGTACTCGTACTTTGGCAGGCCGTTCTTCTCCGCATACTCATCGCTTCTGGCGCGAGTGTTCTCTACACAAGAACAAAACAAATGTTAAGAATGCTTACACTCTGCGTAACCTACAAGTGTTTGTACTTTTGACAAACACTTGAACCTTCCTTGTAAATATGTCTCAAATCGAGAAGCTTTTTTTCTCATTCATTAACATCCTGGGGTTTTCCCGTGCGACAAACAGCATCATAACATTCTGCTAATCAACGCTGTGCTAATCCTTCAGCGTTATAGTTAGGTGTTTTAATCCGAATGCCACCTGACGGAGCACCAGCTATACTGCCTTACATAGCCATCAGCTGACTGAGGTCACCATGTTCATGCTCTGACAAACTCACACACTTGACCAGTAATTAGATCAGGACTTTCTGATCCCCTCTGGGCTTCTACAGAGGGGATTAAGTGCTTCATTCCTCCAGGCTGCAGAGAGACAAAGAGAGAATGACACACTAAGTCCACTAAAATGAAGATGTCACTGTTGGACAGGTCTCAAAATCTCTTATAAAGCCAGGAATATAAATAGGATTGGACAGACGCCCAGAGGTCACATGCAGCTGCATAAGAAAAAAACAAAGCGTATATGTTCAGTCTCGTCTATCTGCACACCTAACGATATGTAACTATAAATAAATAACTCTTGTAACAATACATAGCTATAAAAAAAAATCTGCACCTATACACAGCTAGAAACAGAAAATATGTTTCTAGCTACAAATACATATGTAACTATATGTAGCCATAAACAAATAATATCTAACAATATTTAACTATATACAGATAATAAGTAACAATATCTAGCTATAAACAGAAAATACGTAACAATACATAGCTATAAACTGGGAAAAAATGTAACAGTACATAGCTATAAACAGAAAATACATAATACGTATCTATAAACAGAAAACATGTAACAGTACGTTGTTATAAACAAAAATATGTAGCAAAACGTAGATATAAACAAATAATAAGTAACTATAAGTAGCTATAAACAGAAAATACATACACTATATTGCCAAAAGTATTCGCTCACCTGCCTTGACTCGCATATGAACATAAGTGACATCCCATTCCTAATCCATAGGGTTCAATATGACATCAGTCCACCCTTTGCAGCTATAACAGCTTCAACTCTTCTGGGAAGGCTGTCCACAAGGTTTAGGAGTGTGTTTATGGGAATTTTTGACCATTCTTCCAGAAGCGCATTTGTGAGGTCACACACTGATGTTGGACGAGAAGGCCTGGCTCTCAGTCTCCGCTCTAACTCATCCCAAAGGTGTTCTATCGGGTTGAGGTCAGGACTCTACTCAGGAATCCACACCAGACTCTGTCATCCATGTCTTTATGGACCTTGCTTTGTTCACTGGTGCACAGTCATGTTGGAAGAGGAAGGGGCCAGCTCCAAACTGTTCCCACAAAGTTGGGAGCATGGAATTGTCCAAAATGTCTTGGTATGCTGAAGCATTCAGAGTTCCTTTCACTGGAACTAAGGGGCCAAGCCCAGCTCCTGAAAAACAACCCCACACCATAATCCCCCCTCCACCAAACTTTACACTTGGCACAATGCAGTCAGACAAGTACCGTTCTCCTGGCAACCGCCAAACCCAGACTCGTCCATCAGATTGCCAGATGGAGAAGCGCGATTCGTCACTCCAGAGAACGCGTCTCCACTGCTCTAGAGTCCAGTGGCGGCGTGCTTTACACCACTGCATCCGACGCTTTGCATTGCACTTGGTGATGTATGGCTTGGATGCAGCTGCTCGGCCATGGAAACCCATTCCATGAAGCTCTCTGCGCACTGTTCTTGAGCTAATCTGAAGGCCACATGAAGTTTGGAGGTCTGTAGGGATTGACTCTGCAGAAAGTTGGTGACCTCTTCGCACTATGCGCCTCAGCATCCGCTGACCCCGCTCCGTCAGTTTACGTGACCTACCACTTCGTGGCTGAGTTGCTGTCGTTCCCAAACACTTCCACGTTCTTATAATACAGCTGACAGTTGACTGTGGAATATTTAGGAGCGAGGAAATTTCACGACTGGATTTGTTGCACAGGTGGCATCCTATCACAGTTCCACGCTGGAATTCACTGAGCTCCTGAGAGCGACCCATTCTTTCACAAATGTTTGTAAAAACAGTCTGCATGCCTAGGTACGTAGCAATACGTATAGCTACAATACGTAGCTATAAACGGAAAATACGTAACAATAAGTAGCTATAAACAGAAAATACGTAACACTTAGCTAGAAATTGAAAATACGTATATAAATACGTAGCTATAAACGGAAAATACATAACAATACGTAGCTATAACCGGAAAATATGTAACAATACATAGCTATAAATGGAAAACATGTAACAATACATAGCAATAAACAGAAAATACACAATACGTAGCTATAAATGGAAAATACGTAACAATACATAGCTATAAACAGAAAATACGTAACAATCTGCACCTATAAACGGAAAATACGTAACAATATGTAGCAATAAACAGAAAATATGAAACAATCCGCAGCAATAAACAGAAAATATGTAACTATACGTAGCTATAAATGGAAGATAAGCAGTAACAGGTAGCTGTAAACTATAAAATGCAACTATACATAGATATTTATCCAGCTATATGTAACAATATGTGGTTATTAACAATTAATATGGAACTAATCATAGCTATGAACAAATAAATATCATATCTTTTTAATTCGAAGCCTTCCGGGTGATAATATAGCTCTTTTTAAATTTAGCTATTTTCAGAAATTGTTAATATACAAAAGGAGTTGTAGAGATTCATAGTGGAACAGCACATTTTCTTAGACGGGTACGAATTATATTAAAGCAAAGTTAACTAGATAGATGTTGGATGTTGGTTACCATGACAACTGGTCAGTGGCTTGGTTTCATCCATAAGGGCTGTCTGAAATGTTGCAAGTGTTTCTAATAAAGCCTTAAGTGGAGATTTATACCTAAATACAAAGATTTATTGGAGACGGTCAGTGTGGTCTGTGGAAAATATGTGTGTGTGTGTCTCACCAGTGAGGTCAGTGCCCTCAGGAAAAAGCAGCAGCTGCAGTGGTTGCCTGATATCACAAAAGTACTCCAACATATTAGCCAGGTGATTCTGATCCTCCTCCCACTTGCGATGGATGAAGATGAATGAAGCCACCTGCATCGCCCAGCCTACACACACACACACACACACACACACACAGCATCCTTCATCAACCGTGATGTCAATATTATGAGCAATGTGGTTATGCTGAAATCAATGATAACCAATAACACCTTCAAACACACACATACACACACACACACACGGGCAAAGAAGCAATGACGTGAGGAAGGACACAAACTAATTTGCCTCACTCGCGGGCATGCCGCTATAAAACCAAGTCACTTATTGATGACTTGCTTGGATGTATAGATTGTCACTCTGCGTAATAGATTTGCCGTTACACAACACGGTAATTACACACAGAGTAAATGTCTAACTACTGTTGCGTGTGCTTACACGTGATATGCTGTGGGTATACACGTGATACACGCCACTCTGTCCTTACAGACGCATGCTTCTCCCATATTTATAGGAAGGAACTTAACTTAAGCACAGTGCAGTAGGAAGAATTACTGTTACTAGTGTTTTATTCCCATTATAGCACAATTCAACAACAATGATGTCCATGTGGAAGCTAATTAGGTAATCAGTGTGCAAGCAAACGCTGAACATCTACAGGCTGAAGAAACAATCAGATTTTTCTCCTGCAATATGTGAAAAATAATATCAAATGTAAGAAGAAAATCAGATCTGACATGCTGTGGAAACGTGAGCTGAACATTCAGAGGGTTGAAATGCTGAAGTAAGTGTGTGTGTGTGTGTGTGAGGGCACGGCAGCTTGCTAACCGAAACCAGGCATGGCTTTGAGAGCTGCTTTGAGGCAGATCTTCTCCAGACGGAGGTAGCTGTGCCTCAGCAGGCAGCACCAGAGGAACATCCAGTCCAGACGTGTGCGATGGTTCATGATGATCACGCTGCGTTCGCCGGGAACAAACCCGTCACCTGTGATGATCACCTTCACCCCAAACACCAACTCCAACAGGGCCTGGGAAGAAAAAAAGCAAAAAAAAAAAAAGACTTTAACAACAATATATGGTGGAATGTAATGAAATGGGGAGATCAATCAGGAAAAGGTTCAGATACTGAATTTCTTATGATTCGGTGGTTTGGTTGTTTTTCCTCGCTCTGATATACGCTGTGGTCAGATCTATCCCACTTTCTCTGAGTGACATGGTGTTGAGTAAACACAAGCGGAGCAATTTACGAGTGAAACATGTTACACATTTAAGTTTCCACATGCGGGATGGGAGGCTTTATTTAGGAAACATCAGGAATGGACACTCCACGTGTGTTTTTACAGTTAAACCCCGTCGCATTCCTGATGCATGGGAATGATGATGACCTTGACGATGAAGGCCAGATCATAAGGGGGTTTAATGCAATATATTACATGGTATTTACAGTGTTGATAATGTGTGTGTGTGTGTGTGTACCACAGGTAGGGTGAGCCAGGTGGCCACGATACGGTCCGTAAGCCAGCGGTACCAGGCCGGAGACAGCAGCATGATGGGCAGCGCCGGACCCAACATGAACACGCTGCCAAAAAAACTGCTCAGGAAGAGCATGAGGATGAAATACACGCCCCTGACAGACACCGTCACCATGCCTGAGAGACAGACAGAGAGACAGAGAGACAGATTTCTCAGTCAGACAGACCCCAATGAGACATACAGACAGGATTATTGACCTCAGAGGGAAAAGTGGAGCAGCCCGGGTGACAGAGACAGAAAGAACATGAAGCGTGTTGATTTGGAAAATCAATTTTGGGTCAGTCGTTATGTGGAATTCAGGGTGTTAATGACTGGAAACCTTTAATAGATGGAGGGGAAAAAATCTATGTTTTAACCCTGAACCCTCCAGCAGCATCCAACAACAAGAAGAACAACAACCTTTTTTTGTTTCCAAAAAAAAAAAAAAATGTATCATTTATAATTATTTTTTAAAACAAAACACATACTTATTGATGATTATTAAAAAGAATAAAATATGGATAAACTAGGATTCAAAAAAACAAATAAATTTATTAAGATAATAAATAAAATTCTTAAAATAATTTATAAAATTATTTAAATTATTAAAAAAATAATTTTCCTCACATACTGCAGGTTCCATGATTTTTGTTTAGACGTGTATTTTAAAATAAAAATAAAAACATGGAGATGTTAAAGTTTTGGTTTTGAGCTTTAAAAATCAAATCTTTCTACATGTAAGATCTGAACTGTTTGTGCTGATTCTTTCCTTTTCCTCCAGATGTTTTCCATGTTTCTTTTTGCCGTGTTTAATAAAAACCCTGAAATCATTTAGGAAGATTCATTTGTTTTTATTTTCCAAAAAAGAAGAAAAAAGAATTGCAATTATATAAATATGTCCAATAAGATTTTAGCGTTCTATTGAAACCAGAGAGATTTTTTTTAAAGTTACTTATTATTATTTTATTTGATTTATTTCTGGCTTTTTTCCACCCACATAACCAGTTTTTAATCACATTGTTCGTTATTTATATGCACAATAATTTTAAAAACGGTTGTTTGTGGTAATTTCCTGTTACAAAATGAAAAAAACGGACTCGAAGGCTGTGTCACAGATCTCTGGAGGTTCCTGGACCCCATGGCTTTAATGAGTGGGAACATATCTAAAGATCTTCAGCTTTTGGTTCTCTTACACCTCCTGACACCTGAACCATGCCCATAACCATTTTTTTTCCTTCACTTCGTCCGTTCATTTGACCCCGGCCTTGGCCTTGCGTTTAGTCATGACTCGGCACAAGACGTGGGTATGGAATCAATTATCCGTTTCCCGCCTTCACCATCGGAAAATATGAAATCCAAGAGCGAAGGCTATGATGATGACTCGACACAAACTGATTACATTCCCGCACTTGGGACTCTGAGTCCAAATGGGTTCACATACACACACACACACCTCGGAGACCTCTGGACAGTGGGTGGTGGTTTGTCAAGTGGAAAGATTGTGTTTTTGTTGGGTCTGCATGAGGTCGGGGGAAAAAAGAAAAAAAAAAGAAGAAATAGTTTCCATTATGTGAACAGGAAACGAGCGGGTAGATTCACAGCTGACTCTGCATTCTCCGACTCGGATTCGAGTGCTCCTTACTGCACACGTAAGGCGCAACACGGCTGGCCTGTGACCTACATCAGTGCTTCTCAGCACTTTAGCTCATTTCTCTTCTGGGAAGATTTCCTGTAGATGTTGGACTGTAGCTGTGGGGATTAGTGATTCAGCTACAACAGCATTGACACAGTGAGATCAGACACTGATGTTGGGATGTTGATGAGACTCCAGCTCCAGTTCATGTCAGTGGGGTTGAGTCAGAGTCAGGGCTCTGTGCTGGAACGCTCGAGATCTTCACCAGCTTTAACACTGAGGGGAGCTTGGGGGTTTTGTGCACGGATGCATTGTCGTGCTGGAGTAGTGTTTGAGCCTCATAGCTCCAGTCAAGGTGAAAAATGTTCTTCACTTCAGATCATATCTCTATCATACACACGATCATGAGGTCATCAGAAAAAACTTTCAGAGAGACGTGTTACAGTGGTCAAGAGACATCACACTCTCTATCTGCTGAACAACAGCAAGGGAAAAAGAATCAGAAGACTACACACACACACAGAGTTAATTACTGTCTGTGTGCTGATGAGGGAAGGCTGTGGGAGGCCTGGAAACTCGGCTTTGTTGATTTTTTTTCCACCCAGCTGCATGACAACATCTACACAGTGAGTGAGGAGCCAGGAGACACACACACACTGACACACACACAAAATCACATCTGCGTCTGTGAAGATTAATGATTAAAGTGCGGTATCATTCCCTGAGTCACGTACGCGCCTTGTTAAGGGTCAAGCATTGGAAAGGAAAGGCGATATCAGGCAGTGAGTGTGCACGTATCCACCAAACCTACCGATGCCACCGATTTCACACTAATCAAATAAAGTGAACACACAAAACGACTTGACCTTCTGTCAGAAGTCGCGTCAGTGAATCATGTTATGACACGAACATGGAAACAGGGTTGTGTGCACTTTTAAAATCTAAACGAAAGACTTACTTCTGTTTAATGAACAAACAAACAAAAACGCGATCTTGCAGTTTTGTGTATCGTCTTCGCCGCGATTTGTAGCGTCTCGTAAGTTTGGTGTAGGGGTAGTGTTCACGCTCTGAGATACCTAAAGATATCACACACCTTTCTTGTTTCCTTTCACGTTCTGATCACATGCGGGCTTTAAGCTGCTAATTCATCCTCTCACGTTTCTTGTTTCCATTGCACACGCCGCAGTTGTAAAATCCCGCTCTGTTCCCTTCCTGTGAAGTTGTGACTCAGCACGTTATCAGATCAGGTTAAGGATCGCTTGGTCTGGATGATTTCCACCTGATTTGCCAATGGAAAATATTAAATCCAAGAATGATGACTTGGAATAAAAACAAGTTTATTGCGTTACAGCGTGGCGGACCATGTCCGAGTGTGGAAACGATTATCGGAACAACTGTTCGTGGGAAGTCGGGCAACTTCTGCAGAAAAAGGGTTCAAAAGTACACCAATCAAGAGTTCAGTGCTGGCTAAACTTGTTTCCAAATACTTTGAAGTGTGAAAAGTTTCATCTTCCAGCACAGCAATTTCCCAAAAACAAAAACGTTACATTCACAGCTTCAACGTTTGCATCAAATCCAATGACTAAACTCTCGGCTTCGGAGACTGAACAGCAGCATCGTTGTTGGCGTTTAACGCCTTTCCCTTCCTCTCTCACAGACATACCCTGCAATTACAAATCAGTTGTTTTCTTCTTGGGAATTGAATAAGCGCAGAGGCGAGGCATCCCCGGCCATTTCCATGCAGACAATTAGTCTTGCTGGGCTCGTAATTGCAAAAGTGAAATCGTTGGACTCGAGTGAATTTTCCACTTAACTGGCTGATGTGTGTATGGAGGAGACGGTTTTTATGAGACATCGGGACAACGATGGTTTCCGAAAACAAAACATTACTGGAGACTCGACACCTTCCAGAAATCTCATGAAGGGAATAAAAACGTCTCCGAATCAAGTGAATCACGATGTAGACGTAAACAACGTGTCTGTTTGTTCCTTCAGCTCTAACGAGGCTGGATATTGAATTTTGTAACTCAACACAAAACTTGTGAAATGGATCCGTCCCTCACGTACGCTCTATCCTCCACACAACTCTCATTACAAACAGAATCACGGGATCGCTTTATCCCATTCTGTAATTAACAACCTTATTTATACCACAGCGCATTACTGAGGTCTGGATTCTGATTGGCTGGATTCAGAAGGTAGACGGTGACTGATTTTATAGAACAGCACCTCGGGCAGTAAAGTGGCTGCAAATCACAGGTTTACGTCAACGGGTTAACAGGGACTTGTATGATGGTCGCACGGCTTCTTCTAAAAACTAAAACAAATTTAAAAAACTTATTTTGGTTTTCGTTTACCTCACAAAGTAAACCATACATGTAGTAAAGCTTTCTGTAAGAAGATTTACATTCACGGAAGGCATCTCCAGTGTCGGAGCTTTGTAACCGTCAGAGGGTTTTCCACCGTGTGCAAGTCTTCAGGGGTAACATGGCATGGTGCCGCTGATGGAGCGGCTTTTTTATTGAATCGATTTGCACCTTGCTTTGTGGATGTTCCACAACAATACCTGTAAACGGATAATAAAACTTTTATTATTGGAAAATTGCTGAAGTAAATTAAGAAATAAAACTTGAGGATGTTATAAACAGAACAATCAACTTTGCAGTAATAACACCAAGTCCAACGCGGACAATTTTCTTCTAACAACATGCCCACAATACTCCCCTTTAAAAAAAAAAATTCTCAAAGGCGCTATATCTATATATCGCACACATAACCTCAGTCGGATGTCCAAAAATGACCTACATGCGAATAAAAATATCCACACCTCTAAACATGCCTCATTTACCCTATGAGGGAATATGGGGACCTTTTTCCTGAAGAGAGCCTCGGCTTATTTCATCATGATATCAAGAGCACACTTTTGAGCCGTGCCATGTAGGTCACGAGAGTAATAAAAGCAGTGAGTGTGGCTGACTTGGATGGAAATTGTGGCATCAGCACAGTTTCACCCTCATCGCCTCTTCGAATGGAACTTTCATTTAGCTTATTAAGCAAGCGAAAGATGTGACTTTTCATCCCGAGGCTTTCCTTCTGCACGTGTAACTCACCTTCTGCTCTCCTGGATGTGTCTTTAGGATTAACGGCTTCACTATATGACAATTCAGACTGATTAATTAAATAAGTATCGAAAAGCGTATCTGAATATCTGCCTTAAAGACCTGTTTATGCCGCTTCAGTGTTTAATCTTTACACTTCAGCTGCTGATATAATCGTTAAGACAGTCTTCATTTATCAATCCTTTAGACTCAGTACTGTCTGTCTTACATCTACGTCTGATAATACTTCAATGATTTTTGAGTCTTATTTTTGAGTCTGGTTCCTCTTAAGGGTTCTTCCTCATCTGCCTGGGAATATATTCGCTTGCAAGTGAGAAAAAAAATATCACTTTAATTGGCTCTTCTTTGGTATGGTGATAAAGTACGACACATCAGTGAAAGAGATTGCAGTAAAAAAGTAAAATAATCTGGACATTTAGACTGAGCGCTGTCCCGGAATAGGACAGTAATGGAAAACCTGGTCACAGCTAAAGGCTTAATAGACTTAAAGACAAAGATTTGGTCTGAAACAGCAGTACGGAATGCGTAAAATGCACAGCGACTGAAACCACATGGTTAGATGTAGGTAATGACCCGCTCCTCGGTACGGCTCATAGACTCAAAACTCCTGGTACATAAACGTATATCCCGAAAAGGCACTATTTCATAGGATTATAAATTGTGCATAAATTACGGAGCTATTTAGGACAGAGCCATAATGGCGTAAAGCAAGGTTTTAGCTGCATCAGGGATCACACAAAACTCATTATATAACAACTCAAAATTAAAATGCTTTACTGACAACTTAAGATTTATGTATATAACAGAGTTGAATTGAATCATTTTCTCTATTAATCATCCTCGCATAAAATATTATCGGTGCATTAAAATGTGTCCGGTCACTAAAGCTGGCAGGATTTCATTTCATTAGTGTCCCAAACGCCACCACACTGCCTATATATGTGCCACACATCAGGACTAATATACCGCTGTCTCCACCCTATGTAGGGCACTAAAATGACCAAAAAAATAGCTATTTGGGATTGAGCCTTAATTTAGCGTGAGTGAGGTTGACCCCAAAACTTTATATTATATAACGTAAGCATGCTAAATGAGCTCGTGAGGTTGATTTAGCCACTTTATTCCGAATGTTTATTGAAGTTTAGCTCACACACCAAGCAGCCAGGAAACTGCGGTAGCTAAGCAACCTTTCATAGTTACAGAGCAAGTTAACAGAAGCTAGCGAGCTAGCCCGGGTTAACGCACATAACTTCCGTGTTAATGGAGACTAAACCAATAACGCGGTTTAAACTGAAAAAAAAAAACATCTTAAACTCACCCGAATCTCTGTGGGTTTTTTTTTTTTCAAACTTCCGGTTTGATGGCGACACGGAAGCGATGGATGTTGTTAGCTGCTTAGCTAGGTGGCTAACAGCATAGCACCTTACCCAGATTCCACAACTGTTCTTCACATAAAGATTGCATTTACGCGCAAAACATCAGCATGTAGCACCCGAAATGTATAAATGCGAGCTAATGTTTTTTTTTTTATCCCGGCGTTCTAACTGTGAAACAACGTCATTGTTTAGGAAATAAATAAACGCAGCATCAAGCTAGCGAGTCACCTATTAGCCAGGTAGCTAGGGTTAAGCAGTAAAGCGGATTATAAGCGAGGTCAAAACATTTCCAGCGCCCTTTAGTTCGGCTAAAAATAATTTCTCCCCTCATGAGTAAAGACACGGAGTTTGATAAGCGTTAAGCGGTTGTAAATCTCTCAAGATGTTTAGCTTGTGGTGGCCGCCATGGTCTTTATCCTCTTATTAAACATGATGCTGGTCAGTAGGGGCCGCCGTTTGGTAGCTAGTCCGCTCCAAAAAATACTGGCACCCCTCATATTTTTCAAGAGAACAGGCATCATTTGTCGTTTAAAGTTAACATTAGACACTAAAATGAGGGGGAAATGGGTTTTTAAAGTGGCCATACGTCTTTTATGGGTACCTGCAACGTGAATGTGAACTCCATGTTCAATAAGTGCTTTATTTTGTCATGTTCATGGTGAATCCGGGGAGCAGAATGCAATCTGCATGCAAAACCAGTCCATCGCAGGAAGCAGCACACACATTTACACACTCAAAAGAAGGAGAAGTTGCTATTCCACATTACTTAATCCTCTTCCCTCCTTGACAAATCTTCTCCAGCCATTTCTGATGGATTTGTTGTTGTGTTGTTGTCTTTATTTATCACATATACATTACAGCACAGTGAAATTCTTTCTTCACATATCCCATCCTTGGGGGTTGGGGTCAGAACGCATGGTCAGCCATGATGCAGCGCCCCTGGAGCATGGTGGGTTAGGGGCCTTGCTCAGGGGCAGTGCTTTGGCTTGAACCTCAATCTTCTGGTCAATGACCCAGAGCCTTAACCACTTGAGCTACCACCGCTGATTTCTGAAGATGTTGTCGAAGTCCCTGTATCAGGAGTATTTTACACAGCCCAACGTGCAAAACTCCTCCTTTCACATCCTGGGCTTGGGACCAGGCAATGGCGGAGTTGCCGTTCCACCTACCATTATGTTTTTTGGGTGAACATGCAAAACTCCAAACTCACCAAAACCCTGTATCAGGGGTCGCACCAGTACCCCTGTGAGGTCACAGTGCATCTCACCCTGTAGCAGGGTATCTCAGCACTAAACCTGGTTGTCTCTGCCACAATGTTAAGATTTGGCAGAAGACTGACCTTGATGATCAGCAGTTTAGCATCGATGGCAGTAACAAACATCACTTTATAGTTACTTTCAAAAGTAGTGGAAATTCTGTAAGACAGCCTAATTTGCATGTTAATTTATTCCTTATGATCTGTGGAACGTTGAATACATAAATAAGGGTACATAAAGAAGGACTAGAAATTCACCAGAATAGAAATGACTATATTTGTTTGATTTCTTAAATAATTAAGTAATTATTTCTTCTAGAAAGAAGTCATCTTCACTCAAATTTTTATAAAATAATTTCAAGACAAGGTTTACTAGTCTGTATTTCTATCTCCAAAAGAAAATTAAAGTGGAAAGTTGCCAGATTTAACAATAAAGTCTCTAATTTGGCATTAATGCTTAGTTCCGCTTGTCACTTATGTTATAGCAGCTATAAACAGACTTTTCCTCACCAGACTCTCTCTTAAACCTAATAAAACTAAAAACAACCTAATGTGTCCTGAAGATCTTCCTGCTATAAAGAACACTGACTGTTACAAAGCACTGAAACTGGAGACTCCTTCCATCACTGTTAAATGAACATTCATGATATCAATTATTATACATTCATTACATAATGTTTTATCAATGACTTTGCAGCAAATTATTATAGGACTACTTATCTGCACTACTAACCAGAGCTGGTGTGAATCAACATGAGTGAACACGTTGACCAATCAGAATCCTGGATTTACAAATACAGATGCCAGAAAAAGCAATCGTCAAAAATGACAGACAGCACTTTGAGCGCTACGGCTGTTTAGAGTAACAGGTGCTCACACACATGGTTGTTGTTTATTCCTATCTTTGAACAGGGGACGTCGCAAAACCTCCGAACTCGGAAGTCAGACGTTTACGAGGAGCAGTTAAAGCGCCCCGTAACATTGCTCAGAACTAAAAATATCTCTTCTTGTAAGCAAAAACACAAAAGCTAAATGAGTTCACATTGTCCTTCAGATTTTTTAACATCGTCCCGAAGATTGTTATCATGCCACACGGACTTTTAAGAGAGTGATTAATGTGGAAAGGGTCGAGGGAAGCCTATTAAAATTACACTTGATGAATGTTGAAAGGGTTCGAAAAGCCTATTAACTGGCCCACGCAGACGCTGAGCAAATATTTTTCTTGCGCTGTTCTCCGTCTCATCCAGAGAGCAAATGGAAGAATGGAAGTGGTTGTATAACCGGGACCTCCATGAGTTATCATAGCACTCCATTTAAGGGCAATGGAAAAATGGACAGCTCGACAAATAAACCCTTTTAATAGGGACCAATCCTGCCATCACATTAGCTCAGCACCAAAGGATGTATGTGTGTGTTGAGAGTGCGCGTCCACGTGTACACGTGTGGCCCCAGCTCTTCGCCAGACTCGACTCCAGACTTTTCCATGACCTGGTCGCTTTGGCATGTGCTTTTATCTGAAGGGGATTGAGAAGTTTATCTATAAACCACTCCGGGATCAATGTTGTGTCCCGAGAGGTCGAATCAAAGTGTGTCAGAGTTAATGCCAGGCTGCGGCAGCGTAACGTCTCTCCTGAACTCCTGAAGTGGAATGCGTGGAATAATGAAAAACAATCCTTCACCTAAAAGATGGTTGAAGTTCAGCTCTAACGTTACCATACATGGTGTAATGGCGAGGGCTGTGACTAAAACTGGCTTCTCGTCTTACCTAGTTTGTATTCCGCAGCAACACGTAACCAACAGAAGAAGCATCAGTAACGCGTCTTGCGCATGCAACCTCGATTATGCAAAGTGGATGCAAACAATAACACAAGCACATTTTCTGCTGTTTGCTTTTTCTTGTGTCACGTTTTTGTTCAAACCCCGACGGTTTGTTTCGCTCACGTCTTCGTTTCCCGTCTCCGTCTCGCCGTCTGGATGCGAGGCTCATCCCGCGCCAGCGATCATTTCATCTCCGTCATTTTGTTTCTTTGCCACGACAGCGACTCCGCTAATGAAGTACGTGCGAAGGCCCGAAAGAATTTGCAACCATGCACTCACTTATTCTTAAAAAAAGACTTCAGGTGAGAAGGTGAGAAAGTAAGGTTGTAAAGATAGAATGTCATTAGGATTGGAATGTACAGAAACGTTCACAAACTTCCAACACGAGGACGTGCGTGGCTTAAATGAAAAGAAAAAGAAGGCGGGAAAACTGATTTGTACTACTAAGAATTCTTTGGCTGATTAAAAGTGCAGAATTCCATACGGACAAATCTTTAAGAGATATCGTACAGAAACTTGTATTCATTTTAAACAATCTGCTTTCTATCGAGTCAGTTTTGTGATGTATTAGATATGCAAATATTTTTTGTGACATCATTCCTTGTTCTTTTAACATAACAACTATTTGAAGTGAATAAACCTACTATAGAGTTTGTGTTTATTTTCTTTCAAATTGATTTATCCTGATACTTTCAACTTCATTGAAAAAAATGCAAATCCTGGCCCTGGTTGTGTAAACAGAACAGTGTGTGTGTGTGTGTGTGTACAGATGTTTGTGAGGATGAGGATGTGGGACAGTGTTTTTTTTTCTCTTTTTTTATGGATACGTATTTTAAACCCACACAGAACATGAACTTAAGAGGATGTGGACAATCTTTGTGTGGTTTCAGAGACATATGGACAAGAATGTGTGTGTGTGTGTGCAGTAGGGAGGAAACGGCATATTAAGAACCGCTACAGAGAATGTTTTCTTTTCGACTTCGGACATTCTGTCTTGGGTTTATTTTAAAAGCAGGCTATTGATAGCACTTCTTTAACAAGCCTTCGTCGGAAAGAATGCGGTGTTTTTTAACATTCTCGTGACCTTTGACCTCTCTCTATCTCTCTCTCTCTTTTTTTATTTGGGAGAGGAGCAAAGAGAAGTGAAGTGTCCCGGCCATGATCCAAATTTATCTTCCCTTTTAATCTGCATTCCTCCATTTCTCTGTGTCCTCGGGCTAGTTTACGTCTGTGAGGTTTGACCCGTCTAATTTGGATTTAATATCCATTCACCGAGGGAAGATTTTCAGATAAATGTCTCATAAACCTCCCCCCCTCTCTTTGTTTCTTAAGGACTTAGTTTTTCCAGAACATTCTCCAAAGATAAATAATCAGCAGATGACAGCGACTCCCTATTTATATCAGTGTCGGTGAAGGAAGCGTAGAGATTAAGGCATTAGCATATTAAAGCACTCCAGCAAGCCACTCTAAAAGAAAAAAACGGCTGATTAAATATGGAAGGAATCAGAATCACTGGGGTATGCAGTTATAGGAAAACGATCAACAACTCCGTCGTGTGATGAGGCCTGATGTGAAGCTTAAATTTCTTTTCGAAATGACTTCACTTCCTGAAGTGTTTTATTCCTCTTACACAATACCAGTGCTAACAAACAAATGTATTAAATTCCAGATTTTTTGTCCATTTATAGTTACATTTAATGCTTACAGAGAAAGTTTAAAAGTTTTCTGTCGTAGTCGGTGGGTGAAATGTTTCGGCTTTAGAAGACACTGAGAATGGAGATAAATGAAAAAATGACAGAACTGCTTTCAAAAAAGGACGAATGAAAGAGAATGACGTGAGGTTCTTTATAAAATGTAGTTCTGAAGAAATTGGTGTGTTATGTCAACGTCTGGGATAAGTCAACTTAGTGATTAAGGTGTTTAATTACTGATCAGAAGGATGTGAGTTTAAATCCCAGGTCCACCAAAGCTGCCACTGCAGGGCCCCTGAGGAAACCCTCAGTGGCTCAGTTTTATAAAAAAAAAAAAATGAGAGAAATTGTAAACCGCTCAGGATAAGGACATGTACCAAATTCCAGAAATTTTAATCTAAATCACTGATTGTTTTCTGCTAACAGTACACAGTGACATAAATAGCGGGATATCAGTGCTACACAGGTAAAGAGCTTTCTTTGATTAACCAAAGATCATTCATTTTCAGTCAGACCCAGGCTTCCGGTGACTAGATGCGGGAGCATCAACATTAGCATCGCAGCAAAGTCGAACATTATGCAAATACGGAGCGACTCGGTGCAGCGACAAAACACTAAATCTCACTCCACAGTGTGTCGTTTTAGTGCCAAAAAACTGATTTGTTGTAGCGTTCTAGTTGTTTCACCTACTATTTTTTTGAATACCAGAAGAAATGGTGACCTTTCATGTAGTGTTTATGTTGCATCCACTGAATGATGTGAAGAAACCCCCGCATAATGATATTAACAGAAACCTATTTAAGGTTCAGTCAGAAGTAGGTCCCTTGGGTAAATGCTGCTGGGGGGAAAAATAACCGCCACACTAACCGTATTAAATGTGGCTGCATACATTTGTATCTCTGACCATAAGTGGATCTTCTGTACCTAATCTCAACCATCTGTAACAACAGTGCTGTGGTCACAAACTGACACTGTGTATGGAAAAAAAAATGAGCTTTAGTCTGTAACTGAACACCTACACGTGGTGCGTGTCTAGGGCAGGCCTGTGTAATAAAAAGTAAATGTACAAGCTAAAACCCTGCCCTAATCATCTAATTCTATACACGAGGTGAAGATTTTCCACTCATAAACTGACTCTATTATCTTATCTTGTACTGTATAGAAAACTGTAGGGCTGAGTGACATGTTAACAAGCTTGTGGTCATATTATCTGAGAGAGAGAGAGAGAGCGAGAGAGAGAGAGAAAGAGAGAGCTGTCTGGATCAGTGGCAAGCCTTCATGAAGAAATAAACCCAATCAATCCAAGACATTTACAACCATCGTTACAAACATCATTAAGCGCTAAAAGAGATTTCATACACTAGAGAGAGAGAGAGAGAGAGAGAGAGGAACAGAAGAGGCGGAGACAGGGAGAAGAATGACAGATTGAGAGAGGATGAGAAATGATGAGACGCTGTGAGAGACAACAGACAGACAGAGAAACAGATAGATAGGCAGGCAGACAATTAGATAGATAGATAGATAGATAGATAGATAGATAGATAGATAGATAGATAGATAGATAGATAGATAGATAGATAGATAGATAGATAGATAGATAGATAGATAGATAGATAGATAGGAACTAGACAGAAGGGAGAAAGAGAGACAAAATGGAAAAAAGTGAAACAGAAAGAAAAAGTGAAACAGGATGTATATGTATATATGTGTGTGTGTGTGAGGCCAGCGCCTATATAAAGCAGTACTTGTGGCTAGCGGGTGCTGCTCTGTGTGTGAGGACAGCTCAGGGTGTAAGTGTGTGAACATGGATGACAGGTTGGAAAGTGTGAGCAGGGAGGGAGGGTGTGTGTGTGTGTGTGTGTTGAGAGACAAGGATCAGTGGCAGATTGTTTCCACTGGAAAGAATTCTGGGAATGAGAGAGAAGAGCTATCAGTGACTGAGCACTATGACCCTGAGAATAATTTAAAAAGCACACACACACACACACACAACACACCATGGCCATGTGGCTCTAAAACCACACACACTGTCCACATCCTCCTTACACTTCGACACACACACTAATGTACATTCCCCAAGCACATGCACACACTCCTAACAACCATGTCACTTAGATTTACTCACACACTCATGCACACACTCTCTTTTACACACACACAGTACACATTTAAGATTAACATAAAGTCACATATGTTGAGAAAGTTTTTTTTCCCTACAGATTTAAAAGATTCTGACCGATTTGTGATCTTAACCATATATTTTCTTTAGTATAATGGTTTACTTTCCATTTATTTACTTTTCTTTCACCACTGAAAAATTAAACTGCCGAAACTCATTCCGCAGTATTTCCTTCACTCTGACACACACAGTCATAGTGTGATGAGGTGATTCTTGGACTGCCTGAGTGAACTGTAACACTGTCCACTACATAAATAACTCAGCTCGGTTGTGCGTGTGCGCTTTGCGTGTCTGTGTGTGCGTGTGTGTGTGTGTGTAAGCAGGAGGTGTCTTTATCAGGGTGGAATGTCCACTCAACGTTTCCAGGAAGTAACCTGAAGACCTCGGAATGGAACTGAGTCATTCTTCAATTGAGCTGTCTCGCTAACCTGTTACATAACTAACACACACATGCAACACCCAGGCATCATGGGCAAAATGTCAGACATTTTGGACAGTTCGCAGTCATGCTAGCTTTTATCAAACAAAGCAGGTTTAGAAAATGCTATTTTGTGAAATGCTTTCAATACTCAAGTTTGTAGGACCCCCACACTGCTTCAAATCGGTGTCACATTTACTAGTTTCACCTCACAAATTAACATGAAAGGCTTACATTTACTAGGTTTACCTCAGACATTCACACAAAAGGCTCACGTTTGCTAGTTTTACCTCAGACATTCACACAAAGGCTCACATTTACTAGTTTTACCTCAGACATTCAAATGAAAGGCTCAGGTTTACCTATTTTACCTCAGACATTCAGATAAAAGGCTCAGGTTTACTAGTTTTACCTCATACATTAACACAGAAGGCTCAAGTTTACTAGTTTTACCTCAGACATTCACACAAAAGGCTCACATTTTATTAGTTCTACCTCAGACATTCACATAAAAGGCTCAGGTTTACTAGTTTTACCTCAGACATTTGCACAAAAGGCTCACCTTTACTTGTTTTACCTTTTACAGACATTCATGCCTCAGGTTTACCTATTTCACCTCAAACATTGAATCTTATTTACAGGTTTTATCTCATATATTCACTTTCAGGTCACTTGTATGACCCTAACCTCAGACATTTACACAAAAATGAACATGAATAGATAATAATAATAATTTTTTGTTATTAAACAACAATTTTACCTAGTTTAGACAGAGATTATGTTGTACATGTACCATATTGCGTATAACAGGGAATGAGAACGATATAAATAAGCTTGTGATTTGATATACATCTGACGTTTACAGCTGTCTCAGTTACAGTTATAAAAAAATTAATCTGTGATATAAAAACACGAACCTTAGGCTAACCTGTGATCTGTTTGAAATGTAATCTATTTCTTGCTCCATAGCATCTCTATTCACGCCCAAGTCAGGTGATAATTGTCTACTGTGTCTGCTTTGGGGCCCTCAGAGACTGGCTTTAAAAAAAAAATAGCTGGTTTCTGCAGTTCTTTACCCTGACAAAATATTCTTTTTTTGGTTCACTGAGGTTGCTAATTTCAGGCTGAATGCACCTGGTACAGCACGTGCAGGTTATTTAATCACAGAAAAAGTGGCTTGGGGAAAAGCTGATAAATGGCAGAGTAATCAAATACAAGACACCAGGAGAGGTTAATGTCAGTTGCATAGCAAGGCACATGGTTCCAAAAATAGAAATAAACATCAGGCTGGAACAGCATGACCAATTCTTGTGCAAGGATAGAAAAAAATACAGAAATGAAAACCACACATTTTTATAACTAGTAAATTATGTAAATGTTTATAGGAAGGTGTATAGAAATTCCATTTTAGTAAAATAGACTCCAGATCTGTTTAACTAGTGCAGACTTTTTTTTTTTTCTTGCAGTGTTGTTCATGTTGGTCCTTAAAACTAAAATGTCACAAACACGGGTGCATTTGCCATGGTGCAGAAAAAATAAATAAATAAATAATCTGCTACAGTAATAACTGTAACTACTGCATTTCATCTGGACCTGACAGCTGACCTGTGGTCAGGGGGTTTATAAGAAACAAAGACATGTTAATGCAAAAGCCCTCGGCTTGTAGAGGGGAAGTGTGCAAGACTCGAGGTAAGTTTGGGAAGGCAGGAAGGCACAGTGCGGTTTGTGCAACTAAATACAGTATGATGCATTCAAGTACCGTGCACAGAAAACACACACACACACACAATGTTTTGCAGGAAGTCAAGCCACACTGCTTTAAAGCTGCTGCAAAAGGAAGTGAAACTGAAAGTTTTTAAGATATATTTGTTTTACATGCTGAACAGAACGAAGAAAACGAAGGGCTTAATGATTGCCCCGTCCTCTTCTAAGTTTATCAATTAGCGTAACCGTTCTACCACACACACACATATATATAAAGTCTTTACATTTCACCTCACACATACACCACGTTCACTAGTGTTTCTCAGACATTAACACAAATTTCTCACGTTTACTGGTTTTACCTCACACATCCGCACAAAAACCACTCACATTTCCGAGTGGTACCTCAACACAATATTAATCGACAATAAAAATAAACATTTTCTAGTTTTACCTCATACATTCACACATACATGCTCACATTTAATAGTTTTACCTCATACATTTACATAAGATTCTCACATTTACTAGTTGTACCCCACACATTTATATAAAATGCTCATGTTCTCCAGTTTTACCTCACACTTTTATATAAAATGCTCATAGTTTCTAGTTTTACCTCCTACATTCACACAAAAATGTTCACACTTACTAGTTTTACCTCTCACATGTATACAAAATGCTCATACTTTCTAGTTTTACCACACACACATTTACATAAAATGCTCATACTTTCTAGTTTTACCACACAAATTTACATAAAATGCTCATTCTCTAGTTTTACCTCACGCATGTATTTAAAGTGCTCATATTTTCTAATTTTACCTCACACACTTAAATAAAATGCTCACATTCACTAATTGTACCTCACACATTTCATATAAAATGCTCATATTTTCTAGTTTTACCTCACACATTTACAAAAGAGCCCAAGCAATAGTGGTTTCACCTCACACATTCACACAAAATACAACACCAATGTTCTAAAGTATGTTCCAAATGTTTATTTACAACAACAACAAAAAAAATGGTAAAGAGGGAAAAAAATTCAAAACCAAGACAAAATGGCAGCTATTCTCCCTGAGCTGTACACAAAATACAGAGCAAATCTACATGCGGTTCACACAGAGGACCCTTACGCTTACTGACACACTCGACCCTCATAACACCTGCATACACACACACACACACACACACTCCGAGACCAAAGCCTTTATACAGTACATAGCCAGGAAGTAGACAAGAAACAAACCTTTTCAAAAATGAAAATAAAGGCTAGTCATTGTGTCAATATACAAAGGTGCTCTCAGTGCCAAGGTGACCTTTTGTAACCTTTCCACTGAGGGAAGAGGATTATTTCAATCACATTCTGGATCCGAATATGAAACCTAATGAAGGATGTCTAAACAGAAGGAGGGAAAAAAAAAAGAGAGAGAAAGAATGCGATTAGCATGAAATCATTGTATTTAATTTGGATTTTTCTTCCCTCCCGCTGAGCGCCAATCATTAGCTAGCTGAAGAGAATCTGATCTATGTACAAAGACGGACAACTACATGCAGATATTCACAGTGAAAATGACTACTGCTACGTACAAAAATTATTTACATACAGTATTAAATGGAAAATTGTTCCGAGAAAAGAAAAAAAACAAACAAAAAACAGTGACTAGGCTAAACTAGACTTAGCAATAACATCCTATACAGTTTAGAACTTCAGTGCCAAATCAGCCTCGCGGCTCCCTTTCCACACGTGGCTCGAATTAGAGATTATTAGCGCTTGACAAGAATTCATCAAACAGTGAAAACCGAACAGTCCGAACGCCAGTGCCCTTTATTAACCCTGTACAGTCACCTTACATTGTTAAGCTCCAAAATCAGTACGGTTATGATTACTATCCCGAAAAAAAACTCAATAAAATAATAAACAAAATAAACACTGGCTCTGTGTGATTATATAGGAGTTTGCAAATTCTTCATAAGGGAGCTTGCACTTGTCAGAGGGGGAAAAAAAAGGAAAAAAGGAACTAAATTCTCCATCAGTCGCAGATGAACATGTTCACGTGAGAGAAAGTGTTTGTGAGAACAGGAGGGAGTGCGAGAACGAGCGAGAGACGAGAACGATGCGTTATAAAGGGTGACGATGTTGGTTTGTGTTGAGGCTTAAAAGGAACTTGATGTGAGATTCTTTTATGAAGCGAGCATGAGAGTGAATAACGGGATTGATAAGTGAATCAGGGGACAGTATCTGTAAAGCTTTAAATTTAGCACCAGGTGTGAGACCAGTATCGGCATTTCCTCCTCTTCTCGCTAAAATGATGCGTGTGTTTGTGTGTGTGTGTGTGCGCCTGTACGCTTATTCATCAGTCCTTTCTTTGCGTTTGCTGTCCCTGTTGTACGTTCCTGTCCATCCCCTCCTCCTCCTCGTCCTCATCCTCCTCTTCATCTCCCTCACCCTGGCTGTTCAGGAACTCCTCTGGAGGCCAGCGCAGTTCTCCGCTCTCCACCTCGCCCTCGGTCGCCTCCACCACGATGGACGGAAGGCGGTCCTTCAGCTTGCAGCAGCGCTCCGAATCTGACGGATCCGGAAAGATCTGCGAGGAGATTTGAGAGGGGGGGGGGTGAATCATGTTTTTTGGAATTTTTTTTTTTAAATGCCACATTTTAAACGGTTTCCAGAACCGGACCATTTCTACTAGGAATGTTTCCACATTATGCGGCGTATGTGAAATGATACAGTGAGAAATGATCACAGGTTTGGTACATCACAGTATCAACTTTACTTATCACCATTCATGATGTTCTAAAGGTTGATTCACTGAAGAGTGAATCCCATCCACAGGAGACATTTGTTTCACTCATTTTTATTCTTTTAACCATTTTTTACCAGTGTGCCGGAGGAATGGAAACAGACTTATGGGACATTTTCAATGAGTATAAAGAAATGAGTGTTGTTCAGGCTGTGGATGAATAAAATGAATAAAATCTGTTGGCTTTCAGTGTGTTTTAGACGCGTTTTTCCCTCTGTTAGAGAACCTTACACAGAATTTTACTGGTTGAAGATCAAATTTGAGCTGCTTTTTAGATGAACAAGCACTTGGAGTGTCTCAGAGCAGAAATGGGTTTGATATCAACAGAAATACTTATGAAACACTACAAATCCTGAGTCTCTACTTTCATAGGAGCTTCATATTAACCTGTCATGGAGTGGGACAGGACAAAATCACTCAATCATCAACATGGACACAACAAAAACACTTTTTTGGCGTCTATGGTTAGAAGAACCAATTATAAACAAAAATAATGTTTTTTTCCAAGCTGTGTCTCCTCAAGGGGAAACCTTTACCAGGTTACAGAAGTACAATTCTCTTCCCTCCCTGAGCTCCATCACAGCAGCAGACAAGGCGGAGGAATGAACGAGTGCGTCACTGAGATGAGTTCTGCGTACGTCACCGAGACACAAAATCGCCTGAGAAACATACCGCTGAAACAACACTGAGGAAAAGAGCGAACATGGCTGGACTCCCGCAGGTTCTCATGCACGCTCTCCTTTCTTATTTATATCCCTCGTTCTTGGCTTGGGGAAGAGGAACATGCCCAAAAGCTGCATTTTGCCTGAGAATCGGATGGCCTGAATCGTATTTTTAGCTCAGTGTCTGTGGCGTGGACCGAAGGGATGGAGATGTCACCGTCTGGGAAAAGAGGCCTAACAGAGGAGAGGTCAGGGGGATGCGGGATGCGGCAGTCGGAGCCAGCTCGGATTTTAATTTGGAAGGGAAAAATATTAAATTAAATCAAATATAGCCTGATATGATGAAAAGGAAAGAAAAAGAGTTGGATAGTCCTAAAAACACCAGAGATGTGAAATTTGTTAACAAATCCAATTTGACAATAATAAAACATTTCAAGCTCATATATTAAATTTAAAAAAAACAAACAAACTTTAGGCTAATAAAAGTGACCGCTTCCTCACACCATTCCAGACCCTTGTTAACTTCCTGTTACATCACATCTTGATGTGTTTTACTTAAAACTCAGACAGCTGTGTTCCTGGGTCGAAGGCAGAAATAAAAGATGGCCGGAGTCCGTTGAGAACGAGACGCCTGTGTGGGACACGGCACGAAGCCTGCAGCCTGAAGATATTCATACATTTCTCTTGAAGCCATCAGAGCGCATGTCAGGATGCTGCGCTCTGTCCAGACTCGTCTGTCTCACAGAAACCAGAGGAAAACATCAGCAGCCGGTGTGACTGTCAGATTTTATATGGGCTGTGATGGTGGCATCAAATCTTTGCATGGTTCAGCACCTCAATTAGCTCACACACACACACACAGTCTTTAAATAGCTCAAGAGCGTGTATCTTGGTGCATTAAAGAGAGACGAGAGAGACAGAGAGCAGGTCCCTGAGGAGTGCAGCTGGAAAGAGAATAGAAGAGAGGAGGGAAGGGAAGAGAAGGGAAGGAGAGGAGAGGGAAAGAAAGGAGAGAAGAGAAGAGAAGAGAAGAGAAGAGAAGAGAAGAGAAGAGAAGAGAAGAGAAGAGAAGAGAAGAGAAGAGAAGAGAAGAGAAGAGAAGAGAAGAGATCTGTGTGTTTTCTTCCCCCCGGAAAAGCCCCCTCTGAAACAGCAGTCTGGGTAATATGCTAATGAGGACTGCGTTACTTACGGCATTACTGCAGCCTAAAAAGTTCAGGCGATTTTCCAAATAGATCACAAAGTGGGTGTGTCTACTAAAGGTTTAACATTATTAACCTGCAAAACTGATACTTTATGGGATAAAAAAACCAAAAAAAACACTATAGCGCATTTTAAGAGGCAAACGGATAATTCGTAGGTTTTGTCCAAGTAACATTTATCAAGCAGCATGAAGAGTGTAAGAATGAGCAGCTACTCTGCTGTTAATGAGACCACAATCTTGCGCACTCGAATTCACATCCCATTTAATAAAATGCAAATGCAGGTTACACAACTCTGCGTTTTTTCCCCTTCAGTCACTTCGCTGAATCTTCTGCTTTAATCGTAAAAGCAGGGGGGAAAGATTGTACCAGTGAAATCACTGGCACACAGTTGCTTTAATGCTAAACAATACAGCGATATTCATTCGAGACCCGTGTGTGTTCTGCTGCTATCCTCTTTTTCAGCCAAAAAAAAAAAAAAAAAAAGATTCAAATTTGCTTATATTTTTTAAGAAATGAAAAAGAAACAAGCACATTTCTCCATCTGAGGCCACGTTCACTTCTGAAAGAAGCCCACGGTGGAAAGCCCTGGCCTGAAAATCTCAATATGACTCGGGTGTGAAGGCAACCAGCGATTCCTTGTAGTGATAAAAAAAAAAAAAAAGAGCTGTGGAAGCCATTTTTATTTTTTCGTTTTCACTGTAAAACAAGATCGAAACTTTGGGTACCTGATAAGTGAGGCGGTCTTTGCTTGGACTAAGCCGGATCTCCTCCATTGGAGTGCTGCTGATCATCACTTCGGTCATCTCACGGCACGGCACGAACACGGAGCTGCCAACACACACACACACACACACACAAAGAGAGTTTAAAGGTCAGGTCAGAAAGCTTACTTGACTTTAATAATGCTGACATGCTCCATTCTTATGTAATCCATATGACATGTAGAATGCTAGAGCATCAAAAGCTTCCAAGCAGAACCCATGTAGCAAGCTAGATCTCATGAACTCTGAGGAACCTTTACAAGATGATGGAAAGATTCCACCTCTTGATGCATAGTAACAGCCTACATGGTTCTTGGATTTATTCCTCTGAGAAGATCCTTTAACATAACATGCAGAATGCTATATACAAAATAAGAGTACCAGAAAAGCGAGAACCAACCATAACCCATAACCATAACCAACCAAAAACCACTTGAGGAAACCATTTCTCCATTTATCTTTTAAAGTTTAAAGCTATACTGTGTTGATCATCATGACATACGAACATCACATAGATCTTGTGCTGATGTTGATGCAAAGTTCTTTGGTTTGTTCTTCTGAGGAACATCAACAACGAATCCATAGAAGTTCATCAAGAAACCAAAAATTTCCAACAAGATAATCTAAACCAAAATGATTCCTCTAGAAAATTCGACCTCTCTCATGTCGCATATCAGGTCAAACTTTTTTTTTTTTTTTTAAATTGAACAGTAAAAGCTGCACCACAGCCGCTAGCACTCAGAACCTTCTACCACAATAAGGTCGATGGTCCACAACTCTACACTCTCGTGTCATATATGCGTGTGTGTGTATACACATGAATACACACACATGCATATATGAAGCGAGAGTGTGTGCACATCGCAGTCATTATGAAACAGTTGTGGGTGTGCAGGAGACCATCGCATGGATCCGACACAGAGAACCTACACGAATACATTTCCATTCTGCAGTAGAAAAGACGACGCCCGGGGTCGAGGTGCTCGTGGAATTCGCTGATGCTGCACGCAGAACGTGCGTGACACACCTCGTTAAAAGAAATAAAATAAATCAGCCCTTTAAAAGTCATTTTATAGTGTGGTGTGAAGGAGAAACAGAACGTCATGAGCTGAGCGTCTATTCCTGGACCAGCTGAGACTGAGCTCAAGCTCCTTTCTCACACAAGTTATTTAAAGTTTGCCGGTGTAGTGGTCAGTGTGGGCACACACACACACACACACACACACACACGCACACTGGGCCCAGCTAAATAAACTCCATCAAGAGCATTTATATAAGCTCAGGGGTTTAGGTGAGTTTGAAAAAGAGAGGAAAGAGGGGGGGAAAAAAAAAAAAAAAAAAACCTTCCCAGACTTCTTCTCACGGGATTATTTCGGATCTGAAATGTTTCAAAACATCAGTGGTTCTACTACTCTTGAAAAAAAACAGCTAACATGAGGAAGCATTTAACCGTCATATCGGCTAGCGAGCTACCGGGTGCATCCATGATGGCCAGTTGAATTAGTTTCTGTTGCTGTAATTACAGCTTCCTGTTGTTGCTTTTCACTGACCAGTGGATTAGGAGATTAACAAAGGAAGCTAATGAGACGACATGATGCGACAAAACGAGCGTGGGAACGAATTGCAAGTAGGGCCAGAAACAGGGAACTGAAAAAACGTCGGACTGCAGAGGACACCACAGGATCGTCCAGATGAAAGTTCTTCTCCTGTGCGATGTCAGCTCTGGACATGAACAGACCTCATCTTGTACCTCAGTTCTCTCCGTGTGAGGCATAAAACCCTGGATTCCTAACGTCGACCTGCTTCCTATAAACATTTAGCATTGCAAATCGGTTGTGCGGAAATGAGCTAGCTGACATTATTAAAAAAAAGTTGTGCATACTTATATTAGTTTAAACAAATTGTTTCAAATGTTAAACAGCAGACTCAAAGAGTGATGGGTGAACGCAGCTAGCCGGTCAGAGGGCGCTAGTCATGTCGTTTGGAGTTATTTCAGCATCATCATGCCAGGAAAAAAAATGAGTATAAAGTCAACATGGAACCAACGAGTGAGCCGAATAGTATAGCTAGCTAATTTGGAAATATTAGCTATCGAGTCAGCTGAGAAAATGACTGAAATCTACTTACAGTAAATAAGAACCTATTGTTCTTAAAGAAATCTTGTCTTTACTTAATCAAAAAAAATGTCTCCTCACCAACATCAAAATTCAGACAAGAGAGTAGTACTGGGAAATGTGGGTGTGGGAGGGGTGTGTAGAGCTGGGGGCGTGTCTCAATTTGCATATTCATACATGAGGAGGGAGAAAGTGACTGGATTTCTGATGTTTTTTTTGTGTGTGTGGAAATGTTGCATCACAGAGTTCATGCTAAAAAATTAGGATCCTGAAGTGATATTTAAGTATCATTTCTTAAAAAAAAATGTATTTTAGAAAAAAAAACAAAACAACTGTTACAGGAAAAACAATTAATAACAGGAAGGTGTAATGAAGCGAAGTTACTGTTACAACACGGAAGACGGATATTTTCCTTTAACAGCATTAAAGGTTTTTTTTTAATTCCTTTAATGATTTGTATTCATTAAACAACAATGTATATATTGTTATGTATATAATTTTTTTTTTTAGCAATTTATAGTTATGGAACATTCGCAAAACAAAATGGTGCCTTGTTATGTTGCCATGGAAACTGCAATCTCTTTAATCTGGGTCAGAAAACCTAAAATTACTGGTTTACATCTGAAGTGCTGACACTGGAGACTCCTTCCATAAAAAAAACAAAACAAAAAACTTCACCATAAACAAGCTAAATTTTTAATCTGCTTATTCCATACCTCCAACATACCAATCCTTGTGGAATCTGTTACGTCCGCATTTAAGCATAAACCTGCTGCTGCTCTAGAAAAACAATCACCACTTTCTGACCAATCGGAATCCAGAACTGCTCTGAGGTGTAAGCGTTGTTAATGGTACAGTAAAATGCTAGAAAAACAGCTGGAAATCCAAGCATTATAACAGAAACACACTAAAAAAAGCGAGGAGTGTTCTCTCTTTTCCACCCTACAATCATCTGTGGTATTTACTACGAAATGTAAATGTTACGTTTATTCCAGCTGTTAAAACGTGATGAAAAGAGAAAGGAGGAATAGAGAGAGAGAGAGAGAGAGAGAGAGAGAGAGAGTAGACATAATGAATGTGCAGTGATTGCGGAGACGTGTGCCTGAAATCCAAACACTCGAGCTTTGCCAGCGATATTTCAGCTCTGAGGCCACATAAACATCCTGCTTGGCTAAGAATAACAGAACATCGTTCTAATAAAACACAAAAGCGGGCAGGAGGAAGAACTATTCAAACTCCACAGAAAAAAAAAAAAAAAAAAGCATCCAGGGCGTCTGTCTTTGTTTCCATGGTATCGGAAACATCTCGAAGCTCCGGGTGAAGTGCCCTTCACAGAGCAAACAAGAAGTCAAAAGGATGGATGTGGACCATTAGCGCTGAGAAGAGCTATTCTTAGCCATGAAAGTGAACTGACAGAGTGAGACATTTTTCCAGCCGTCTTCCTATTTGTGTATTAAATATTTCTAGTTTGCGTTTAAGGCTGAGCAATACGATGCAATATGTATAACAACATGATGTGTATCCTGTTTTGGAGAAATATTATCATGTAAGGGTGGGAGCTAATACTTTTGAGACAGGAAATACACACACACACACACACACACACGGTGGCTCAACCATGTGGATGAATAGCGGAGCAAAACTCCAGCGTTATCCTCCTCACGCTCATCATCCAGCTCTGGAAGCATTACTGAAGATTTGTCTCTAATCTCTAGGCAGGACACACGGCGCTACAGATTTGAACCTGGAGCTTTCCTGCCATCTAAATCTCTTCATCCGCTTTAATGGGAACCATGGGAGCACGCAGCCTGGTGGATTAACCGAACCTGAGCGGCTCAGGATGTTTGTGGGAATAAAAAAAAAAAAAAGCAGGCTCTTTGTTCTTCTGTGAGTCATTGGTAATTTCCTCAACGCTCTGTGCCATCGAAACAAAACAACGTTAAAAGAGGGGAAAAAAAGGACATGAGAACAGATCAAACGAATACAAAAGGAGCTACGGTTTCCACTGCTGCGTCTTTAAAGTGCAAAACGATGCATTTGCTCTGAAGATGCTAACTGAATGGCAGCCTTCTGCTTTTAATTCATTCCTGGTTAAAAACCCTGGGAGGTTGTGGGGGTTATGGGAATAAATATCATATGCATCATGATATCAAGACCTTTGAAGTGCAAGGTTTGTCCTATTTTTGGCAAAAAAAAACAGTGGAAAAAAAAAAAAATCATGATACTCAATGTTTCTATAATATGAATAACGATAAAAAACGAAAAAGAAAGAAAATCAAAAGCTCCTGAGAAAAGGTTACACAATACCTATGCGGTGTTATAAAATCTACACCATGATAATTTATATGAGCGAGACTGTACACTTGGTCATCTGGCTGGACGACCCACAATGCATCAGCTCCATCTCCCGGTGCTGACACACGCTAAACTCACAGGGCTATCAGACTGCACATACCTGGCATTGTGTCCCATCTGCTGCGGCTGTATATCTTAGCCGTCAGCATGGTGGCCAGAGGGACTGAAGCAGACACGGACGATGGCGCTTGCCAAGCGAAAACAGACTATCAGGCACAAGCGAAAGGTCAGGAAAGAATGCAGGGAGACAGTGGGCACAAGCAAGTGGGTTCAAGCAGGAGAGTGACCCAAGATAACCTTTAACATGAGAGGATTAACACCAAGAGGTCAGCAAAATCATACACTGGAGTTTGGACCCCAGGCACTATGCTGGAACTGGACCTTATAAATGGACTCTCTTGGTTCTGCAGTCATGTCTTACTGGGCTGCAAGATAGTAATGAAAACGGACCACCAGCAAAAGGCCAGGGAAGATACAAACACGGCAGTTCTTCACAGAAATTGAGCTCAAGATGAAGAGAAACTAGAAGAACTGGCCATTTATTAGATTCAACCTCGGAACTGGACACAACTGGTTCTGCATCAAATTATTAAGACAAACTAAGATTAAGATTAGCAATGTGATCCAAGACCTTCATCATCACAGTAGATTATATAGACCTTAACCACTAAAGAATCGTCGCAGCTATATGGCTGAGCAATAGTTCTATTTTGTATCCTCTCCAAACAGAGATTTTAAGGGATGCTAGATCAGCCCGAAACCACCCTTCGACTGTTTGAGCTTAAACTCAACACTGGATCCAAATCACTGTTTATTCTTCCAAAGCTCTTTACAACGAGACCCGTTTTGCTCAGATTAGCCGAAATCAACCTCTGAACGTTTGAGCCTGAACACAATGCTGGAAAAAGAAACAGACCATCCTGTTCCACCAATCACAAGTGATCCCTTTAAAGCTCTTTACAAACAAAATTTTCCACTCAAACCTTTCCAAGACTAGGTTGATTTCATTCTAAACATAAAAAAAGTCAAAAGCTACAGTTTCTAGAGTAAAATCACCAAACATTAACTTTGGTTAGACGCCTTCGGAATCACCGAGGCTTCCTCAAACACGAGTTTAAAGAGGAAACACAAGGCCTTTGTAAGAGAAGAGATCAAGAGCTTTTGCAAAAAAAAAAAAAAAAAAAACCACCAGCTATTGCAAGCGATTGCAGGAAAACAGTAAGCGCACACAGAGACAGAGTTTTGGTAAGGAGGTCAAGTCGATGCATCCTGTTCATGGTGCAAAGCACTTCGAACGGGTTACATAAACATTAAGCAACATGGCTACAGAAGTGATATTATTGATGGTGCTCCATTCTTTCCCCCTGGAGGTGGGTTGGTTTTTCTCCTCTTTGCTAAAGCATGAGGTGATTAGTTTATGCTTTGAGAAAGATCAGGTGATGGTGAGCTCAGGTGATGTAGCTGTGTTGTTAAGAAGAATACAACTGGCTTGAGAATGAATATAAGCTTTAAGTGATGTTATGACAGGAAGTCAGGAACTCATATCCTAAGTCCTAAAGTGTTTCCTTCCTGATCAGTACTCAACGATGTTACACGAAGTCTTAACCAGAAGATCTGAGCACTTTTAACTTTTAAACCAATACTGAGCTATTTTGGACTCGGTCCTACCAACTTTGGGTAATTTTCGTGTTTTATTAAGCAGCAGCAGATCGATTCCACACAATGGAACATGACCTTTCACAGAGACTAGGAAAGTAAGTAACAACTGAATGACTCACATTGACCACAGTACAGGATCTGAGTGGAAATACCGCCGTGAATCTTCCAGTGCAAGTCTGCAATGCAGTCTAGTCATTACAGCTTCCTTCATTTTCCAATTCGAGTACCAGGTTCAAAAACATTTTTGTATTTCTATTGTATTGTAATGTATTGTAGTGAGGTAACTTATAGATAGACCCTTTAATTTTCAAACTGAAAGTCAGGCCCATGAGCCACAGTCAGGTCTATGTTGTTGTTGTTGAAAATCATGACACACCTTTATTGAAGCTGTTACGTTTCTTATGGTTATTAGTCAGTTTGACCGACCTCTTGAATTCGAACCCCATTAACTCAATTACAAGCCTGTAAATAATATGAACCTGCTTTCTTTAGGTGGAAATTAAAAAGCTCTAATAAATACACAGTAATGCAGTGAGTAGCATGGCGTAAAGGTCCCTGGTTCGAACCTCTGTTATTCAGAGATCCATACGTTTAGGTTTGCTCCAGGTTCTCCTTCCACAGACATTGCCTTTAAGTGTGTACGAGTGTGTCTAAGAGTGTGTGAGGTGTCTGGTGATGGACTAGCATCCCATCCAGGATGTATTCCTGACTCACGCCCAGCGTTCCTGGGATAGACTTCACCACTACCACAACCAGAAGATAAATCCATGATGTTCGGTGGAAGCTGCAAAAGTTTGTGCACCCTTACTCTAGGGTACATCAAGTCTGACCCCAAAACTACTAGGAGAACATTTAAAAAAGTAAGAACATGGTCTTAGCAGGAAAAAAAAAACATATCTATGTAAAGAGTGTTTCTATAACTGAAGCTATTCGATTTGTTAACCTTGTTATAAAGATATTTTTAACCTACCTGTTGCTGCCACGTTTGCTACAACTCATATCAGTTTATAAATATAACTAGGTTGCGTTGGGGATCGGATCAGTTTAATCTCGTTACAGTTCGATTCAGGTGTCAGGAAATAGAAGTGACATGAAAACGACATGAAGGCTGAATCCCGATTCGCTCCACGCTTGCTTCTCACGCGCACTACGTTGCGCATAGAACAATAGGATTAAGTAGTGCACTAGGTTATCAAGAGCTAGCCGTTTGGGATCGAGTCTTGTTAAACAGTAGTTAGAGACTGACTGCATCTGAGTGCTATCGAGAAAACAAAATTTGTGTCAATGCGTTAGAGTGTATTAAGATCCTGTCAAAGAAACAAAAACAAAACAACAAACCAAACAAGGTTTATTATAACAAATTATTAGTATTATTATTTTTTTTAAAAAAGGAAGATAAAGTGACTTACCGGTACACCTGAGGATAGCAGGTAGTCATGAAGAGCTTTAGGACATGAATTTGTAGCAGTGCGATGAAATGAAATCGCGGGATGAAAAGATTTCCGAGGAGGTTTAAAGGACAGCAGTCACTCACTCATCTCCAGCACTGGCCACTATCAGTCGCGCGCGCCAGACTTCGCTTTTACCCAGGAGGCGTGGACCTGCGCGGAAGCCACGCCCTCTCGATGCAGAATATTCATGAATGGCAGTGTGGGAATAAAGAAGGTGACGCGAATGGCACGGGAGCCAATCAGCAGCCGTGTTTTGATGACGGCAGTGGAACAAGGGCTTCGAGACATTGGATGCTACAAACACACATACACACACACACACGCACACACACACACACACACACACACAAATGGTGTGTTCTAAAAAGCTGAATGATGCTGTCCACACCTAACACTAATCCCAGTCTTACCAATATACACAAACATCACTGCATTTGACATGTTTACCACCAAATGAAAGATATTTTCTTTTTTCAATAAATCAAGACATATATATATATATATATATATATATATATATATATATATATATATATATATATATATATATATAAATAATGAATAATAGATTTTCTTCATGGAGACTACTGCAAAGTCACCACAAGGTCAAATCTGCCATGCATTCCAGCACTATGGGGATATACTCAAGCACACAAGATTTATGGAAATGTATGCAGCTCTGTGGTCAGTGATCATATTTAGAGATTTGGTCAATTTCCATTACAATACACAGGTCTGACTATCCAGTCTAAATGAGAATAAGATGAAATGAGAATTAATATGCTGCAGGGAATAAAAGCTAATCATGCATTTTTATCTGTTTTGTTTAGGGTAGTCATCCTATTGCTTTTGACTTCCTCTGAACAACCCGTCTGTGGATATATTTATGGATGAGAGACGAAGATAAGGGCTGAGTTTCATTCTCAAGACATTATCAGTCAGACTTAGAATGTTTGGATTGAAATAAAGCCGGTGTTAAAATACAGGTTTAGCCAAAACTCCTAAAATTTCTTTTATCATCATTTGCATAGAAAGTGTGCACCAACAGGTAAAATCACTATGACTGGGTCCTGACCAAACAGCTTTGACGTTCTTCAGGTTTATATTCCCCTCACAAATATCTGAGACGACTTCTGAACAGCTTTCTGGATGAACTTTGCTCCAAAATTTCCATCCATTCACTATTACATATACGCTGTACCAGGTACTGTATCAGAGCAACAACAAACTATCAACTCAGCATCTACAGTAAAGCTCGTTAACTGTAAATGTACTACCTGTGATGAAGTCCTATCTTATCTCGAGATCTGCTTGTGAATGATCCTTGGCTCGGTTCTCTTACTGTATTACAGAGGAACTTATATCATAGATTCCTTCATAAATTTCTTGTTATCTCTACGTGGGTGAGCTTTAGTCTGGACTAATGAGGAAAAAGTAGGTAATAAAGGGTTAGAATTACAACTGTATCAGCCTCTTCTTCACACACACACACACACAGACACACTATCACTACTTATCACTACATATTTTGCTCAAAGAGCACTTTCCAGTAAATAATTTGCAGTAGATCTGTATTGCGCATGCGTGTAAGACTTTCACTGCATATCGCACGCAATTAACAATTAACACATTTGACCATATGTCGTTTTGAAACATACCATTTCAGATTACCCCCCCCCCCCCTTTTTTACTGTTATAATAACCTCCACTTTTTTTTTTTACAGAAGACTTTCCGATCGATTTTGGAGCGCTCCAGTTCAACCAGTGGGATTGAGGTTAATCTTAAACTGGTGGCAATTCTGCATAGCAACAGATCTGCCAGAAAACCTCCAATCCCCTAAACAACGTGTCCTGAGGGCGTGCAAACTTTTGAACTTCTTGGACTCTACGTATAAGCAACTGTCCATTTTATAAATAACACGCTGTTAAAAATCTACACTATAACACGCCAGATATTGCGTTAAATATATATTATTTAGGGCTCGAGAACGACTAACTTTTTAATTGATCAACACTGCCATCTGCTGGTCACAAGAGAAATGACATGCTGGACCAGACTGCCCTCTAGTGGTGGATTTACAGAAAGCACACCACATTTTGTTCCATTTTTAAACCAAAGCCGACATTACTGACTATTTTAAAACTATTGCATAAATATTTCCTCCCTGCTGGTGTGAAACTACTTTCCATCAGAAGAACCAACAACCAACATCTTCAGAACCGAGCAGTAAAATATGGGGGGAAAAAGTTTAAAGAAGGTTCGAGGAACTGTATGGGCGTGTTGTGTACATTTACAGTGCTTTCTTTTTTCTTCTTTTCTTTACATCCTCCTACATTGTTGGTCACCGTGTAGGTGTGGTGTGCCACACTGACGACATCAACACTTTTCCATGCGCACTGTGTCTTACTGGTCCCCTCATAGCCACAGCATTTGGTTGAAGATTTTTTTGGACCCATGAATCCTCCAGATGATATTTTATGCAAAGCAGCGAAGCAATGGAGAGATGAGAAAAGATGTGGATGTAATGGTACGATTCATATGATTCATGTTATGCAAACAAGCTTTCATGCATGGTTACTTCCTGTGAGTGTGTGTGTGTGTGTTGGAGTGTATGAGGGGGTTGATCTCTGCAGATGTGCAGAGCATGTTGGGTTTCTCCCCTTTAGCTATATTGAGAAACACCACCGAGATTCAAAAAAGAATGAGGAACTGAAACACACTCCCACCACCTGCTCCTCTCTCTCTCTCTCTCTCTCTCTCTCTCTCTCTCTCTCTTTTTAAATAAAAGAGCCGCGTTTCTAAGGGCTCTCAGATCTTATCTGATCATCTTCACAAGTGAAGACGCCATGATCCTTAACAGTGTGTCAGTCACTGGATTCCTGCTCTCCCTCACCGTCACCGGTAAGATTATCACTATCACTGTGATTAACTTTAATAAAAGTAAATGGTCAAGCTGATTATTTTACTTTGATTTACTTGATTTGTACTGTTCATCTTTGCCATCCTCTTTACAAGATTAAAGTCCAATCCTGTGCATTCGTGTTACGTCCATGTCTATCTTGTGTTTGTCAGGTTTGGCGGCGTACAGTTTGACTCAGGAGAAGTCTAAACTGGCCAAATCGGGTGACAAGGTGTCCATACTCTGCACTGCAGAAAATGATGACTATTACATTGCATGGTACTGACAAAAGGCTGGAGGTTCTCCTGAGTTTCTGTACTATAACAACCAAAGAGCGAGTGGATTGCCAGACAGGTTCACTTTCCTTGACTCGGGCAACCAGGATTATCTGAACATTGAAGGAGTGAGAGCTGAAGATGAAGCAGTTTATTACTGTTCTGTCTCTGCCGGAGCACAGTGCTACAGTCCAGCAGAGCCGCCATACAAAAACCTCCTGCTGCACTTCCTGTGAGGAAATCTGCTCATAAATGGTGGGAATTCCAGAACAACGCCATATTCCTTCATGCATACTTTAGTTTTGTTAACAAGGTTAAAATCCACATATATGGCTAGTTTATTTTTCATTTTCCACCCCAGGATTCAACAAGTTTCATATAAAGCACACGGTCACTGCATTACAATCCAAGAAGATACTTTATACAAGAGCTTTATAAACAGACTCAGACACTCAGTGACTGAATAAAACAATTTCTGGGTTAAATCTGCTAATCTTTCTGCTTTTGTGCTGCTGTTATTTCTCTGTTCAGGAGCAGTGATGTGAGCGGACTACAGTGCTGAGGTTTTTGTACTGAGCTGTAACACTGTGAGCCTACGAGTTTGCTCAAGGCACCAACCTGGGTAAGCAGAAAAAAATGTTTGATTTATTTTTAATCCCTTTTTTCCATGTTAAAAAAAGTATTAATAAAAGCATAAAGAAGTTAATAGAATAGAATAGAAAATAAACAATGAATAAATAGAATAGTTAGAAAATAAACAATGAATAAATAAAAACTATATCAATAAATACATAAAAACAAACAAAGAAATAAACAAATAGAAAAAGAAAGAAGGAAACAAACAAAGAAACAAAGAAAGAAAAATAAAGTAATAAAGTAATAAAATTATCTTATTTTAGAGCATGAAAAGCAGCTGTATTTTTATTTATTCATTTGTTTGTTCACTTTAATATTTAATAATATAGAGTAAGTGTGTTAAATAACAATTAAATAACATGTTATGAAGGTCTGAAATAAAAGGTTTAACAGATTATATATATTATATTGGCTGAATAAAATAGACATTAATATTGGAAATTAAATATAGGTGTGTAGGAATTTTTGGATTAAAAAAAAATTAGGGTTCACCCTAAACCTAGCCATATTTTTTCAAAAATTAAAAATAAACAAACAAACAAAGTGCTCATTTAAAAAAAAAAATCTTTTAAATGTTTTTTTTATGTTTTACATTTTAAAAAAAAATAAATAAATCTTAGGAAAAATCTCAATGTTAATTGCTAAGTATACTATTTAAAATAATGTATTATAAAGTAAATGCAAATAAATAATGAAGCATTGAAATACACTGTAGGTAATAAGTAGACATAATAATAATAATAATAATAATAATAATAATAATAATAATAATAATAATAATAATAATAAAGGAATTCATTGTAAAAGATTATAATGCAAAAGTACTGAATTCTTTCCAGACCTGGTTAACCTGCCTTCTGAGTTTGATCCTGACTGAATTTTGCTGAATAGACCTAAAGCTTAGTATTTAATATTTAGTACTGATTCGACTTGCAGCAGGTGTAATGAAGAACAGCAGCAGAATTCCTGCATTCATTTTTTTTAAAACAATCAATGTTCCTGTCCCCTAGTGATATCCGGCCGTCCGTCTTCTCCTCCGTCTCTGCTCCTGCTCACTCCCTCTGGTTCTCCGCTCTCTGACGGTGATGTCAGTGTGATGTGTGTGGCTCGGGGTTTTTACCCTGACAGCGTTACTGTGTCCTGGTCTGAGAACAGCAGCAGCATGACGGGTGACGAGGTGCAGACGTCTCAGTCTCAGCGTCAAGCCGACGGCACCTTCTCCCAGACCAGCGTCCTGAAGCTCAGTAAGCAGCGCTGGAGCTCCGGGAGAACCTACATGTGCCGCCTGAGTCACCCCGCGCTTTCTGCCCCGCTGAGCCAGAGCACCAGCCTGGACCAGTGCGTCTAGAGAGATGACCACGCCGCTATTTCAGCTGTTATGAGATAAAAATCTTTAATAATGAGTTTCAACAGTTTCTTTGTTTTTTTGTGTGTGTTTGTAACAAGCCTAGTGATCTCGTCTTTATTATCTGCTTCTTCAAATCTTTTACTATAAAAAAATAAAGCATTTACAATGTTCAAATGAAACCGTATAATCGAGATCTTTTAAAAGTGTTTATTCCTTTTTTTCCACTTACACACCCCAAAGAACCAGATTCTAAACGGAAGTTTCATTTTCAGTTGTTTCTCATGAGAATTTCAGATCTGGTTCACACGTTTGCTCATCAGTGCATGAAACCTGCACCAAGAAGAAACCTATTTCTTTGAACAAAGAATGTAATCAAGAGATTTAATAAACAATTCAGCAGAGTTTATGAAAGTTTATGCATTAATAGTGTAAACAAACAAAAATGATAGTCTTTCAATCCAATCTACTCTAAAAATTAAACAAAAAACTATATATATCCAGAGTTTATATATTTCTCTCAGTCTGCTTTGGGACAACGTCCATTGACAAAAGCATCATGCAAATAAAAATCAAAATGAATCCAATCTAATCTGGAGAATCTGGATGAAATTTAAAATGTTTGTGGATCTTCAACAACATTAAATGCATCTGTAAAGGGATAAAAAATAAATGAGATTTTCATTAATAAATAAAAACTGTAATCATTGGCAAATCACTGTAGAGAAATAACATGAGAATCTCGTTTGTTAACAATTTGATTTGATGTAATTTGCTGAACTCTGTATTAGAAAACAGGAATTCCGAGATTTTCTAAGTCAGCGGTCGGAAATTACGACTTTTCGTTAAATACAGCATTAGCTTCTAGAGACTAACATCTAACAGCAAGTTAATGGTTGTGAAGGTTTAAGGGAAAAGTCCTCCGTAGTCTCCAAGGGGCGCCGTCTGCCTGCATGCCTCCTTTAATCGCTCCTTTCCGGTGGTGGTAATGACTTCCTCCTGAAAACCGAGAGGCTCCGTTACTTCTCAAGTGCCCTTAGAATCTCCTTTGAGTTTAAAGTAAAATCGTAGAAATGATATAAAACCACAAAATAGAAACAGAATAGAAATAGAAATAGAAACCAATATCCAGAACGCAGCGATTTTAAGGAGAATCTCTCCTGTTAGCCCACCTTATGAAAGTCGATGAGGTCAGCAAGAGTGGCGTGGCGGTTCTGGTCCACTCCTAGAAAACTGTAATAATCCCCCGAAGCATCAATCATGAAGTGTTTGAAGCCAGTGGCTGTGCGATATGATAGAATGTAACCCCAGATTCTCTCGCTGACCCGCACCAGGTAGGAGCCTTCAGCTTCGTTCATCAGTAACTTCTCTGATTCCTCACGGGAAATTATTCCTGCAAGGAGAAGACAAGCTGAACAATGCCACAAAATGTCTGTAAAGACAGAAATCGTTTGTTTTAGGCAAATTTTCAGTCGAATTCTTTACAATGAGGAAAAAACAGTTTAAATCGATTTATCATTTCATTCAGAAATTCATAAATTCTTACTTCTTTTTAAAGAAAGTTTTCCTCATAAGTAAACAAATGGATTTTTTTTTTCAGTAGGAGTAAACATTAGTCTCAGTGGCCATAAAATTAGATATCAGTTTGTAAGAAACAAGTAAATTAAACAAAAAAAAACAACCAAACAAAAAAATAGAAAGAAATGTAAAAATACTTGAATTTGTTTCGAAATAAAATAGCAAAAAAATCAAATACAAAAAATAGAATAAAATAGTAATATGCAAAATAATTAAAATAAGAATAAGAAAATTACAAAATTACAAACAGATAAAATAGAAATAGAAATAATAAGAAATAGAAATAAATAAGCTAAATAATTAAAATAAGAACAGAAAATAAAAAGAAGATCTAAAAAAAGTTTTACATGAGTTGAGGGGAAAAACGAGTCAGACAAGGTGGAATAAAAATGATAAAAAAACGTATCCCACTTCATACTTTTACAGGACCTTAGTAATATTTAATTTTAATCCATTTTATAATATTATATATGAAAATGTGACACAAAACCCCCTAAAAACAACAACAAAAAAAACACAACCTGATTGATATAAAGTCACAACATCCAACTGTTTTATTATGAATCTCTTTCTGGAAAAACAAATCCCAACCAAACAAGTGCTCTATAAAAAAAAACTCTGCACGCCATAATCTTGTCATCACTTCCACCATGAGAGAGCTAAGTGTATCATGACGCTTGCTCTAGTTACCTTGTTACTTACGTACGGCACGTGAACCAGGCGTGTCAGTGTAATTTGAACCCTCGACTCGGTGAACGGTGTATCTCGGCTTGTATCCTTATCTCGAGGGCTCTTCATTAGGGTAAGAAAGGAGCGCTTTGAGCCGCATGTTCCGATGAAATTTCACACACTCACGAAGCAACTTTATTGTCTATTAAACAAGGGTCACACTCAACAATTCATCTGCACCAGACAAAAGCGGCAGGACTTAGCCAGTAATTAGCCTAGCGAAACAGCTGAATTATTTAAGAATTCCTGTCATTTCTCTAACACACACACGTACACACACACACACTGTCCAACTGTCCTTTAGGAAGTCTCAGTTTACACAGCAGGAACAGGTGGATCGGGAGTGATAACACGAGCAGAAGGTCAAAAGGTTAGCGTGTATTTAGTAGAACGACGTTTGTTTCTGCACCACGAGTTTGATGTTTGAGTTTGAATGCCTAAAGCAAGCATTTATCTGTATTCCAAATGAAACCTTCACCACATGGAAACCAGATATTTTCTGGTGTCACACATAAAGACCACAGGCTAGCTAGTTTACCGTGAAACCATGTGGCGACGATGTCGCTCGTCCGTTCATATCCAGCCCTCTTCGGCTTCTGGTCCTCATTGAACCACAGTATGAGCGACTCTCTAGAGCTGGGACGAGGAGCACGAACCCAGGGAGGGCTACAAAGTATGAGAGGAGGAGAAAAGTCATTTATTCGCTCAAAAGGCTAAAGTGTCTGAGAGAAGGTTTCAGATCTGAGCGTCACAACTACACACATCTTTTCTTCTCAGTTTTTTCCCAAAATTAAAGAGATTATTTCTAAACCAAGTGATTATTTGTATGCAAACATATCGTATCATGCATTAATGCAAACAGAGTGGCTAAACACACAAGGCACGGTTAATCCTCTTCATTTAACTGGAAAAGATTTGGCCTAATAATTACCCAAACAAAGACTTAATATAAGACTATAATGCAGTTTTATAGACTTTACAGTTTGCATAATGAGAAAAAACCCCAAACCAACATGGTTTAAGTCAAAATTTTGACAGATGAGCTAATAACACTGTGGAATTTAAGGTAAGATAAGTAATGCTAGATCGTTCAATGATATGATGTGATCTGAAGGATGATTTAGTGCTTGCTTATTATTATTACCCTTAAATCCTATTAAATATTTTTATTGTTAGAATACCTTTTGCTCCTTCTTTTCAGGGTTTTACCCTGATTACTCATTTCATGCTTCTAGCTGCCTGTGCATTTGACCTTTTATGGAGTTTTGTGGGTGTCGCTAAATACAAGTGACCTGTGTTCAGGAGTATGAAGAAAATCTGCCAAACGGTTTGTAAATTTAGGTTTCATTTATGCAAAAATTTGCACATGACTTTATTAACAGATTAAATCTGACAGTATTTTTGATGTGACGTTTGTTTAACACTCAGGAAAGGAGTCTCCAGTATATAAAAGCTGTAAGATGAGAATACAAGATGGCATGATTGACGGTAAAGTCACCTGTCCCTGAGCGGCTGTGCTGCGGTGCCACTGTGTCTGCGGCTCTGTCTCCGGCGGTACAGCGGCGGTTCGGCAGGCTGGAGCCCGGCTCGAGAACGCCCTTTACCAGAAGGAGGGACGTCATCCTGGGATTTGTCTGATGGCTCCGCTCCGATCGCGCTTTGTCTCCTGCTTACGGGGATTTGCTGCTTGAAATGGCTTTTCTCAGTGGCTCGGCTGGATTGACGCTTGTACTCGTCCCTCGCCCAGCGTGCTCTCCTCATCATCTCCTTATCCGCCGCTTTGGAACGCTGCACTAGGGGAGAATCGTACACCGATCAAGCATAACGTCATGACCACTAATGAAGTGAATAACATTAATGATCTCCTCATCATGGCACCTGTTAGTGGGTGGGATATATTAGGCAGCTAGTGAACATTTTGTCCTCAAAGTTGATTTAAAAGCATTAAAAGCAGGAAAAATGGGCAAGCGTAAGGATTTGAGCTTTGAGTTTGACGAAGCGCCAAATTGTGATGGCTAGACCACTGGATCAGAGCATCTCTGCAGCTCTTGTGGGGTGTTCCCAGTCTGCAGTGGTCAGTATCTATCAAAAGTATCCTTTAAGTCTTGTAAGTTGGACCCATGGAGGCCCCACCTTGCAACTTACAGGACTTGAAGGATCTGCTGCTAACATCTTGGTGGCACTTGATACCACAGCACATCTTCAGGGATCTAGTGGAGTCCATACCTCGACTGGTCAGGGTTGTTTTGGCAACAAAAGAGGGTCCAACACAATATTACGCAGGTGGTCATAATGTTATGCCTGATTGGTGTACGTGCTGACTGATTTTGTAGTAGCGATTAAATTGAGGGTGAAAATGCAGAAAGGGACAGGCTTTACAATATTTCCGCTAGTCTAGGTTTAAACAAAAGAAGACGACACTCACATTGTTCTTCCCAATCCTTGTCATCGTGTTCGCTTTGTCTTTGCTCCTGCTGTAGCGACACGTACAGCTCTTTCGCTCGTTTCTCCTCAGCACACCGAACCTCTTCCTCTCCCCTCTGCCTCTCTTCTTCTTCACGTTTCTTTGCATAAAACAAAGCTTGCTCTTATCTTTTACACAGACTCCATGTCCCCGCATACAAAGGCATGCTTGTATTAGAAAACTAATCCTGAATTAATGCTAACAGAGCTGCTAAACACACCGGGCATGATTAATCGTTTACATTTAACTGGAAATGACTTCGCTGGATAATTACACAAATGAAGCCTGGGGGTATGAAGTAGTTCTGTAGACTTTACGGGGAAAAAAAACCCAGACCACGATGGTATAAGTTCAGACGTTGATAGATGAGCTAATAATTCTGTGCAAATTAAGTAAAGATAAGAAATGCTAGACAGTTAACTCTACTTTAATCAGTGTGATGATTTAGTGCTCGATTATAATCATTATTAATATACCTTATTAAATATTTTTATTGGCTATTTTTTACCCTGATTGCTCATTTCGTGCTTTCAGCTGCTTGTGCACTTGACCTTTTATGGAGTTTTGTGGGCGTCGATTGATGCAAATGTCCACTAAATGCAAATCCATTTCTAAATCCAGTGGAAAATGTTATGTAAATATTTACAAACAAGTTTACTTAAAGCATCATAGGGGAAAAAAAACTCAAAGCAACATGATTTAAATTCAGATGGTGATACATCTAATAACACTGCTACACTGTTGATAACGAATAATGCTATGGCGATATAGCGATAAGTGATGCTAAGCGATGCTCGATAGCTAACTGACAGCAGGTGACCTGTATGACGTTTCTCCTTGATCAAGTTTATTGGATTTTCAGGACACTGAGGCGCAACTGACAGACAAACAAGCCCTTTAATATTCTCTTGAGAAGATCTTATTACTGAGCCCTGAATCACTGATGGACATCAAAACCTCAGCGGAGATGAGATATGAAAAATGATAACCTCGCCTGCCTTGGTGCCTCTGAAGCGCATTTTCGTTTAAGTTATAAATCTAAACTCTGAAGGTGTGATAAAAAATGCTTGTTTAGGCTAGTCAGAATCATGTTAAGTGTGTGTACTGAAGTGTTAATACCAAAGTGACTCACATCATTTAACAATACAAAATCACAGGATGTGGTGGATGAAGTGCTATTTTGTAATCTGCTGAATAAAGAGTTCATTCATTCATTCATTCACTCATTCAGTCCGTATTTTCTATCCCTATTTTTTTTTAAAGACAAGTGATTAATGAGATTTTGAATCTAGAAGTTATTCTGTGAATAAACAGAAACCAAACAAAGCGTCTGTTTTTCCCCCAAACAAAAAATACTAAGGTTAGAAGCAAAAAATTTTGAAACTGAAAATTCCCATGATGTCATGAATACAGGATTAGCACTGCTATGATAAAAACCTTTCAAATCTTTACCTTCAGCTCCGCCTGGATGCGCTCTTCTTCCTGCTTGGCTGCTTTTCTGTCCTCTGCTTCCTCTTTCCATTTCCCGGCTACCAGACGTGCCTTCTCTTTAGCGATGGCATCCCTAAACTTCTGCTTGATCTCGGCTTCTTTCTTTCGCCTTCGGTTAAAAAAAAAACCCAAGAGTATTCAAGTTGATGCTACCTGAGTGGAATAGAAAATGCCTTACACTGCCACTTTAGAAGCCTAGGTCAATTCCCTCCATATGCTGTATTTCCTGCTGCACAAATACTCACCACAGCTCCTGAGCCTCGAGTTGGGCCTGCCTTCGTGCTTTCTCCTCCATCAGCGCTTTGATGATCTGCTCGTAAGGCCTATCTCCAGCAGCTTCACCCATCACCCACACCCATACCTCACCATCAAGGCCACTTAGCCACTGTACACGCTTTCTCTCGCCTGCAGACATCACACATGAACCATGTCCTGACTATGGTAACCAAGTAGTTTGGGGATTTGTACCTTCATGGTGGTTCAAAACCAGGACAGGTAACTCTAAAAGACATCAAGCAAGCTAGGAGATGAATTACAGTGTGGATCAAAAGTTTTGCTCCTTTAATTTTTAAAACCTTTAATTGCCCCCTCCAAGGGACAAGCCATAGGACCCTTAAAGGTTCTACGGTTAACCTGTACCTGTGAGTACTGTACCTGGTGACCCCCACAGCAAAGTGCCATCTTTATTTCTAGGTAAACAACTAAACCTCATGAGCATACATCTGACTCTCACTTTGTCCTTCATACCCTTTTAAGGACTTTAAGGAGCTGAACTTTGGGGCAGTGGTGGTTCAAGTGATTATGGCTCTAGGTTGTTGATCGGTAGGTAGGAGTTCAAGCCCTAGCCTTAGCACTGCCAAACTGCCAGTGTTTGAGCAAGGCCCTCCCTGCTCCAGGGGCACTGTGTCATCTGCCCCTGCACTCAGACCCCAACCTTCTCAGCTGGAATACATAAAGAAAAGAATTCCACTTTGCTGTAGATCTATGTTCTGAATGTTCTCACCTTCCTTCAGCGATTGAGTCGAGGTCTTCTCCGAACTTTCTTCTTTTACCTCGCGCTCTGTCCAGCGCCTGACCTGCTCCTGCCGGATCTTGTAGAAGAGGATCTGCTTTTGTTCCTCATTCAGCTCAGCCAGCAATTCCGGCTCCACGTACATGTCATGGAGGATCCGTTGCATCATCTTGACCTTTGACCTCAGGGACTCTGCAGCAGGAGTAGATGTAGAGGGGCTATTAAACACAACATTACAAACTTATATAAGTTCCTGATACAAACCAGATGCTGATTGCCTCCTGTAACCAAACATCCCATCAGCCATTTTTCTATCTATTTATAGTTACTTTTATTGTTTTGTTCCTCTCTTAAAGTCAATATGTTTCTAAGTGGAAGGCAAATGATGTCATATACACATAATAGGATGCTGCTAGCTTTAACAAAATACGGAATTTACTCTGTATTCTGCAATGCACTGAAAAATAAATAACACAAATTGTGGGCTAATTTAAAAGATACAGTATATGCAAGACGTCTTAAATATCAGTGTGTCATCAGCTTGTGTGTGTGTTTTTTTTTGGTTGAATAAGTGCTCCATCCGGGTACTTGAAATGCCCTTCCTTTTCTTCTTCCTGGTACAATTTTTAGCGTGAACACACTACTCACATTATTAATACTACAAAACAGTGTATATGTATGCGGTTTGGGATGCACCTATAGATTTTACTGCATCTGACATCTACTGACCTTTACAATGCACAGATTCCTTCAATGTTAAATAATATGAGTTAAAGTCAATAATCACTTTGTATATATCAATTATAACTAATTGACGCTGATGCTTTGTTCATAATCTTGCAGTTATGGATCAACTGCTTGCATTTCTGTGTCCTATGGAAGCAACATGAACAATGGCCAAATCTCTACCTACATGTACAGTATACCTGTAAAGCTCTAAAGAATAATCAGAAGGAAACAGACCTGAGATACTGTGTTGGATTCACTTCTTCTCCACAGCATTCATGATGCAGGTGAGTAGGCAGGTCAAATCCCTCGCTGTCTCGTTTCTTCCTTGTCCCGCTGTGTCACCGAGGTCTGGAGAGGAGCCAGGTGGAGCTGAGTGTAACTGATGACCCACAGCCATGACACAGTGGCGACTCCATATTGAATGGTGCTATTTGATGTTGGATGATGACTTTAATATGCTTTAGGATCAAACTGAAGCAAATCCTGCAAATGGAAGGAATCCTACAGGTGGAGAGGGACAAGCAAACTGACGGGGCTTCGAGGATCCTGACAGCAAACCTAGATCTGTGTAACTCGATCAGTGTGTGTGTGTGTGTGTGTGTGTGTGTGTGTGTGTGTGTTCTTAATGGATGGTGCACTCAGGGAGTGTAAATGTTTAAAAAGAAATATATTTGAATAGTAACCTCACTGAAAATAATGAAGCACTTTATCACTATATTATATACCAATCATGATCATCATCATCATCATCATCATTAAAATAATAACTGCACTAGTCATTTTTAATAAATAATAATTAAAAGAAAATAGATTGTTAGAGTCATTACTGCTAATATTATCATTAATAATTTATAATGGTTTCACTTCGTCTTATACAATTATGCTGTAAATGTGAAAAAACCCAATATAACAACAACAATAATAATAATAATAATAATAATAATAATAATAATAACAAATTGAAATGATTGCAAATACTGCATAATAAAATAATTTATTTTATTCCCTTTTATTTAAACAGATCAGCTGAATAACTCTGCATGCCATGCACCAAAAGACAAGGATTATAGACATGTTTGTGTGATCAGAGTAGTGTGTGTGTGTGTGTGTGTGTGTGTGTGTGTGTGTGTGTGCACTACGAAAGACAGGGGGCAGTGTGTACCCACTATAAAACATTTTCCCCTTCTATTTCCCTAGCGTTTTTTTCCTGCACGAGAAACACGTCTCCATTTGCATGTTTTTCTGTTGTCGAAGGATCACGTGAATGACACGTTGAATATTCTGCAGAAGAGACAGAAAAGGACACCAAAAGGTGCATCAAAATGCAATGCAGATCGGAGCTCCTGAACCGCTGAGATCGACACTATAAATTACAAGGCGACAGAAATCATACGCAAAACAATAACGTTTATTTCCCCAGGTGGAGAAAGGGCTCGTGAACACAGTCCCAAGTTAGGTTTCTGTAACTGAAGCTGATACTATTTTGAGGACATGTGCAAAAAACTGAGTCATGAGGGTTTTGCATTTGTATAGGCAAATAAACACTCTACAGTATAGCAGAGGCAGAAGAGGAGAACTTCTGAAAATACAGAGGAAAATACAGGGAATAGCTATAAACTTACATGCTATTATAAAAAAAAATAACACCAGGGTAGTGTGAGGGTCATCCTGAAATTGATTATTTTCCTAAAAACATTTCTATTCCCATTCCATTCTTTGCTATAGCACATACTGTAATGTTATGTAATGTTCATTTGTGTTCAAGTAACAAGTTTTACTTGTAGCTCTCTTGAATACAGTAAGACAAGAAACACAACTTGCCATGTTCTAGAATCGTCAAAGCATGAACTTCCTGTTCTAAAGATGACAAAACGTTAGTATCATCATTGATGACACTGATATCAAAGACCATAAATAGTAAAGATTGAACATTTTTCTAACTTAATAGACATTGGTGTAATAGACATTGGTGTCTATTAGAGACAGTACTATTAGAACACAAAAAAATCCTGCTTCTAAAACAGTTTGTTTTTTTTTTAAACATTTTTGTGATGCCCTCAGATTCATACATAAGGACATGGGTTCATTGATCCTACAATTCTTTCCAAGTCCAGTCAAGGATTTCTCGGACCAAACAGCCCCTGGGAGGGTCACTGGTGGTAATGTGTAGGGCACATTAAAAAATGTGCCCTACGGAGTGTATCTTCATGACCATTGTTCTCATAATGTCTAAAACATAACACTGTCATATGTAAGAATATGTAAGAAAACACAAACATCTACCTGTATGGAAACAGGTTAATAGAGGGGTTTGTTATCATAGCCTTCCTTTGTACCTGTTTTTTTTTATTCATGTTTGCCACGAATTTTAAGATTTTACATTTTACACTATGACAGGATTGAGCGTCGTATAAATAGCAAAAGCCTACAGCAAATGGAAGGATATTGATTTTGCCTTTTTGGACTATGGAATGTTCATTTGGTCAGCTCTATGGTTTCACACTGACAGGCATTCTCTGAAGAGAAATTCTGAATGATCTGTTATCTGTGTCATCAACAATGAAAGCTTTATTTTGTTCTATGGGGACATCGTTAAGACCGAGCCAAGTTTAATCCATCTTTTAAGACGTAGCCATCCAGCATATATATATATATATATATATATATATATATATATATATATATATATATATATATATATATATATATATATATATATATTAAATTGTTATTATTATTATTATTATTATTAGTATGTCCATGGTCTTTATAATACCAGGAATATATTCCTTAGTTCAACACTATGTTTCCAAACCCCTATTCCAGTTTGGGCAAAACCATGAGTCCCTTGTTTAGGTGCTGTCTTGACCATACCATGTTTTTACTGCCTGTCCAATCTTGGTAATATCATTGTTGTGTGTTTATTGCCCTGTCCAGTTTTGACCATACAATGTGTTTATTGCCCTGTCCAGTCTTGGCAATACTATGTGTTTACTGCCCTGTCCAGTCGTCGTAATACCATGAACAAATTTTCCCATTTCAGTCTTGACAAACACAACAATCTACCCCCAGTACAATCTATACATGTTTGAGTAAATTCTACTATGCTGTATTTCAAAAGCCCTGAGTACAGGGTTCTAGCCCAGTCTTTATAACACCAGGAATATATTTCTCTAGCTCAAGAGCATGAGACCATTCCCTCACTCCCATTTTGGTGAAAACAAGAGTCCATTGTTCAGGTCCAATCTTGACAACACCATGTGTTTATTGCTTTGTCTAGTCTTGGCAATACCATTAGTCCATTTTCCCACTTCGTTCTTGACAATACTATTAGTCAATTTCTACAATGCAGTCTTGACAATACCATGTAACCCTTCCCCAGTGCAGTTATTACAGAACAAAACAGTCCTGTTGTGACAAGACCAAGAATCCATTATTCCTGTAGGCAAGGCAATCTGTCTCTGCTTTGTAATATTGCAACTGCTAGCATTGTTGACCTGTGATAATAGGCTAAAAGACTCTATTGCTACACTTCCCTGCATTCTAATAACTCCCCTTTCTCTTTATAGTAGCACTAATGACCATTTTCTAGGGCTTGCTTTCGAACGCTTTTTGAAATTTTCTTTGTCCCGATCAACAACCGCTCGTTTTGGAACTAGGAATATCGTCCGAAGATGAACATGTAGGAAACGTGTAGGTGCAACTTCTGAGAAAATGTTGTGTTTCCAAGGTGTGATCATACAAAATGACAAATAGGCAATTAATAGAGTAAACAGAGTAGACAATAGAACTAAAAATACACATACTGAGGTTAATGCTCAGCCAAACACTAAACATGGCAATTCATGTGGGTGATATTGATATATTACACTTTAAATAGAGCAGACATTAAACATTAAAGCTCAATAGACAGGCATTGAAATGATTTCAGACTGTCTGACTTGATGCAAAATATAACCTTTAAACTTTACTATGATGGCAGAAGAATAGGAACTGATCCTTTGTACCATTTGATGTAGAACACTTGCAATGACTAATTACATGAAAATGGGTCCAACTACTTATTAATATTTGAGCTGGTTCTCTTGGTCAAGTTGACGTGATTGTTCATACAGTTTTAAAACAATCTCTGTAAATAATAAAGAGACTAAAGAGATGAATAAAGAAACAATACATTAATACATTAATTATTATGATTATATAATAAAAAATAGAATCAAATTTTAAAGGGAGGTCAAGAACATAGGATGTCCTTGACCCAAGATTAGGTGAAGGTGCCACATCTAAACAAACCCCCCACCACCCGTTTCAAAATTCAGATATGACAAAATATATATATTATATATATATATAGCTGTGTTAATCTAAAAAGGGAATGCAGAAGGACTCATTACATTTAAAAAAAAAAAGGGGGACATTTAGCTTGTAATTCTACACTCGTCTTTCCCTTTGGCACTAAAAATTAATCAATGTTTTTCTTGTGTTAACAGATTAAGAAGGCTTGGACTACACATACTAATTATCTCTGGATGCCGATAATGAATTTTCTTCAGCAAAGAATTATAAATGGCTTTTCGAAAATTCAGCCCAAACCTCCACAGTAATCCAGGGGCACCCTACTCTGAAAATAAATCCGATTCAATGTACGGTTACCTAACTAGCTAATTAGCAGCTGCATTAAGTTGAAACTTGCTACAACCAATGACATGACAATTGCTAGCTAGAGTCAGGAGAACAAAGGGAAAGTGAGTTTTAAACAACTTTTTTCATTAAATTTAAAGTATTACATACATCTGATACTTTCTTTTTTTCTAGGCAGAAAATTTCCTTGACAAATTTGATTTTACATTAATAAACTGAAAACACTCTCCATTTGTCTTAACAAAAAAAATGAGAAAAAATCAAGCACCAGCTTGAAATGGGGTAAAGGCGGTGAGGCTTATGGTGTCAGTTCATATGCTGATCTGAATTTTTCCTGGTCATAACTCACTGACTAACATTTTGTATAGCTACATGCTTACAATATCTGTTGCTTCAGGTCAACTTACAGATGTTTAGTTGGATTCTGGTCTGGGCTGAACTCAAAATATACAAAAACCATTTGTTGATTCAAATGTATGTTTTGGGTCAGTGTCATGCTGAAAGGTGAAATTTCTTTTCATCTGCAGCTTAAAAGCAGAAACCTGATAGTTTTGCACTAAACCTACCCCACAGCCCAGGCATAAAGAACATGAAAGATTGTTTCCACAAGCAGATATTCCATTAATATCCCTGTCGAAACTCTTGGCAGGTACGTTTTTGTCTCGTCATTTCATATGTTTGAGGGACGCCCAGTTCTTCTTAATGTCACTGTGCTGCTCTATTTTCTCCGTTTGTTCATGATGGCCTTTTTGGAGTTCCATGGCACAGCTAATGTTTTGGAAACTCTTTAACTGACATTCAAACCCCTAGCAAATGAGTTGAGTGAATTAGCATTTGCATGGCACCTATGCTTGTGTTCAAGGGGATGAAGGTTTGCCTCTGGTCGTAATAGAGTATTCGGTGACTAGACAGATCTTGACCGCAATTTTAACTCACACTGCTGAAGAGCATACTAAGGTGATGCTTGTAATTGTGAACAGAAGAAGGGGACCGCGAATAGGGATCCATGCTAGCGTGTGTTCTCCCAAATATTGGTGTTGTCGTAATGGTGCCCTGGAGTAAACATGCTTAGTGTGACTGTTGGAACAAATTTGAATGGGAAATCCGGGTCAGTATCGAGAATGCAGCCAAATTTAAATATCTGTGGTATTTTTCATTTCAGGCTTTTACAGAAGTTTAAACATGCCAGTGAACCAGTGAAGAACCAGTACAGCAGGTACCAGTACCTACAGCAGGGCCTTAGGCATACATGGCTCATTGATGCATGTTGGGATCAAATGCTAGCCCTGCTGGTTCAATCCCACAGGGGCACAAATTGCTGAAAATTAATGCTAGGATTGAAAGGTGTCAGAACACTCAGCTTGAGTGAGCCAGAGTGACCATGCTGACCAGAGTGACCAGTATGCATATATACTGTATATGTTACAATCATATATGTTATTAGTTATATGTTTTTTTCTACAGTTTCTCAAAGTTGTACATCATTTCATTTTATTTCTTTTCATTTACATTTCACTGCACATGTTCTTTTTCTTTTTTTTTCGGCGCTAAGTGTCCTGTGTTTTTGTGTTGTCTTTTTTTGTACTTCTTGTTTTTGCACTGTCTTGTCGTTGCTCTGTTTGCACCTAGCTGCACACTTTGCATTTTATGTAGCTTGGACAAACCTCTGTCCTAGCTCTGTGCTGTTGTTTTTTTGTGTTTGAACTTTATGTTGTATGTTTATGTAGCACCAGGTGCTGGAGAAACGTTGTTTCATTTCACTATGTATTGCATCAGCTATATTTGGTTGAAATGACAATAAAACTTCTTGAATCTTGGATGAAGGAAACCTGGTCTGATGAGTCATATTGTGGATTGATGAGTGTGTTTGTGTTGCATGCCTGGGGTAATTAATGCACCAGGATGGGAACAAGGCAAGTCAGCAGAGGCATTGCAATGCTCTAGGCAATGTTCTGAATGGGAATGGGAATTTTACTTTGACCTGGTTAATCATTCCTGCAGTCCAGGTTCACTCATTAATGGTAACAGTATTCCCCTGATGGCAGTGGTTTCTTTCAGCTGGATAATGGTAAAATGTTTAGAAATGGTTTCAGGGACACATCAACTTGGTGTCTGATACCACCTTTAGAGGTCTTGTTGAGTCCATCACAGCACAAAAGGGAACCTTTTTGTTTATTGTCATGCTGGAACAGGTTTGTTCGCTTGGGCGAGTTAAAGGAAAATCTTAAAACCACAGCATACAACTGACTGGTGTAACCTTTCACAAGAAAATAATGCATTTTTCGTTTTTTTTTCTTCTTGTCTCACATGACAAGTGATTCAAGATAAGGACTAATAATACTTCCTTCAGAAGATTAAAAAGAACTGACATGACCACATAAAAAAGGTAATGTTATTGAGTAATAACATAATGCAGGGCTAATAATAATCTTTGAGTTATTACACTTTTATCAAACATTTCTTTGGGTTTTATTTGTTCAACAGAATATTTTAATTCGCAGGAATGGCTGTGGATTTTGTCGTGACAGGATGACACTTTAACAATATAACCTCAAAGCAAATGAAGCTATTGAGTTTAGTTTAGTTTCCTTAAACATTCATTAAAATATTTTACAAATAAAAAAGTTTGGAGTTTGGGGGGAAAAGTTGGATCATTGTCAATTGTATGATGAATAAAATAAAATAAAATATTCAAAGACAGATTTACAGGTTACAGATTGCTTTAATTCACCCTCCCCCACGTTTTGACCAGGAGGAAATGTTTTTGTTAGCAAAACAGATTTTATTTCCTTCGAAAGAAAAGAAAACGTGATTAATAGACTAATTTCTGAAAAACTTGAGCCAGTTGTGTTGTTTTGTGTAAATAAGTTTTCTTGTTGTGAAATATAACTAAAAGCACTAGATAAATTAAAACCTTTTTTTTATGTAAACAAACAGACGGTCGATTTTAAAATAAATTTGAACTATCTGTAATTGGTTGGTGCTTATTTGTAAAATAAATAAAATAAAACAAAGCGCTCAGGTATTCCAGAGAAGCGATTGACTCGAAGGTGTATGTGTGTGTGTGGGTGTGTGCGAGTGAGTGAGTGTGTGTGTGAGGGGAGTGGGGTAACGTGATATGGGCTGACAGACTGAAGGGGTGGAGTCTCCGGTGTCACCTTTCCTACCTTCCTATTTCCTCTTTCTTGCACTACCTCCTTTTCCAGTAAGCACTCTCAGGTAAGCTAACTTTAAATTCTATTTAAACACACACACACACACACACACTTTATAAATGGTTCATAAAAAAATCCAGACTCGATTTCATAATTCTCAGAGCTTTGTTCAACCAGGCAAAATTTAACGTTTAGAAGGCAGCTCTGTTGCTTCACCTCTTGTGCATGTAGTCTGATGTATTATCTGGTTACTACACTAGAAAACAGGATGGACTCTGAGAACCAGCGTGTTACCAGAAGACAAGGAAACCACATCTGAGGTTTTTTTTTTTTTTGTGTGTGTGTGTTATAGACAGATCAGGAAGTAACTACAGTTGATGTTTGAAGCTGCCTTGCTTCCTGAGTCTAGATTTCTTTTTGACTCACGTGCGTTTATACTAAAACTACGGCATTAAAGCGAAACCATCAGAGGAAATTCAGCATATGTAGGTAAGAACGTTAAAGAAACAAAAAAAGGTGACTTAGCTGACAGGATCAGTGAGTTCTGAAGCAGAGAAGATAGGTGGGGTCAAGTTGGCTAATATTTGCTTTTCAAATGTCTGGGATTAGATTTGCCTATTGACACTCTGTAGCATGGGGATGGGTAGTTGTTTGCCTTTTTAGCCCAAGATTGCATCCTTGACTACGAAGTCTTCAAGAGGCAGCTCTAGGAAGCTGGTGGAAGAAGTCGAAGAGACGCTGAAGGGCAATAATCAGCCTCCTGAACAAATATACTTCATAGAGAGACAGGTGTAGTAATTAAAACCTTTTCCATTTCTCTCATATTGAGATTAGGAATAATGTATTTAAAGGAAAAGAAATTTGATTAATTACAGTAATCATGTGGTAATTTTTAAACAGTAAGTTTTTACAGCTATTAAATTCACCGCTTAAAACGTGTTGCTATGACACAAGCGGATCTTGTAGCAGATAATCCTAAAGTGTCCGATTCTAAGAAAAGGACATGTTGTCTCAGCATCCGCATTCAATTTGCACATTTAAAGAACCTTCTGTTATAATTTGTGTATTGTTATAATCAGTATATCTTTCTGTTAAAGTTCTTCATAGAAAAAGACTTGAGGTGTCTCAATTTAAATGACTATTTTCCCACAATGTTTTGAGCAAAAGGAAATATTTTTAGCAAAACAGGATTTAGCAAAATTCTGATCATTTAGGCTCATTTCTAAATGAATTCAGTCAGTTGTGTAAAGAAATACAGTGAGCCATTCTATTTGCAATTAATTTTTATCGGTGAAGCAATACGACATGCCTGCTGACGCCTGCTGACGTTTATTTGACGTTGAGTTAAACACACCAGTTGTTTGAGCCGATATACCCTGAAGTTTGTTTTCCCCTATTGTTTAGCTTCCCGGGTTTGTGAAGTAGATCATTGTCTACGTTTCTGACTGTGCAGAAGGAGAAAGCTGCATGATGCAACATGTTTTAGTCGTGTTTTAGCTTCAGGAAGCTCACTCTTCTCTTACACCGTCTACTTGTGACACTTGGACCTGAAGTGTTAGATAATTCATGTTAATTACTGTTTCAAAGAAAGTCAGAAATGAAAACTATTTCAAGTATTCGTAATTTTTTAAGCTAACCGATATGAAGTGTTTAGTGAAAGCAAAAAATTAAGGCTTTTTTTTTTTTTTTTTTTAAAAAGGAAGAAATCAGAAACAATAAAATAAATAATTAAATAAAGAGTAAATTGAAGACTTTTCTCATGCTAATTTATTATCCTGTGACTTTTTTTTCGGTTTGTTTCCTGATTTTTGTGCCTTTTGAATGAGTTTGAACTTCTGCTTTTATCTTTTTTATGACAGAAAAGTGATAATAAAGCAAGAGAACTGGAAGCAAGTACGCAAAAAAAAAAATTCTGTACTTAAACACACAGAAGTTAAAACAAACACTTTCAATTAAAGTAAAACATTTCACAGGGTTATGTGCCAGAATGAAGTGAGGTGAAAACTTCGCACCGTAGTATCCGTTCGATCAGCAATGCACGGACAGTTGATTTTCCCATTTACACATCCTAAATATGCTTAAATGTAAACGCTGTACTCTCCAGTTGCCATTCCTGTCTTACTGCTGGTTGTCATGGTAACATTTCTCAGTGGGCGGTGCAGCTAGATGTGGATGGTGCAGCTAGCATTCCGCTTGATAACAAATCAGTTTAATTGGCAGTTAAAATTAGACACGCTTGAGGGTGTCTTCACTTTTACTGGAGTCACCTAATTATTCTTTGTGGACACGCCCATGTCTAATCACTGATCTCTGCGAACTAGCTGCTGTTTATATACATCTCTTTATGCCTGCCACAGATGCCACAGATGCCTGCTTGTTGTAAAAAGCAAAGTCTAAAGTGATGATCTTTTGCCAAACCATAATCCGACACTGGATACAAGACGTAAGCTGCCTAAGATGCCCTGAGCCATAGCATCTTTTTCTATTTTACGATGCATATTTGGTCTAGCACTTAGTTAACCTAAGGATCTCTTCCAGAAAGTTCATCTAGATCAAAGGGGCATCAAATTTAGGAAGAAATCATTTTAAAATCTATCAGAAATAGCATTATTACATAGCGAGATTCACAGATACTGTCACTAAGTCTGGAATGTCTTTTCTTTTCTGTTTCTGAACACGTGGATTTTATTCCTTCTAGAGACTGATCAAATCCCATGTAGTTTACACCACTTATTTTTTCTCTAACTTGAATAAGGTACTTAAAGCACAATGCTTCTTCTTCTTGGGGCAATTTTAACATGAAAACACTTCTCACACTATTGATACTACAAAACGACCTAGAATAGTCCACAAGTATAGAATCCACCCATCCATCCATCCATCCATTTATCATCTGACCATAATTAAATCCATTATTATCTCTTTCCTTTGTCATTATCAGTTTTTGTTTTTGAAGAAATCTGTATTTGAAGAAATTTGCTACACTTCTAGAACCAGGTTCTTGGCTGGTTTCTGATTCCTTGATTCTGACTTTTGAAAGATCTACACCAATACAGTAAACTTTTTTTGTCTGTTTTTTTTCCAGGGTCTGAGATGATGATTTCCACACCAAAACTACAGCAGATCTGCCTGATAGTCACTTGCTGGCTTGGAGGACTCTTCTCTTGCTTGTTGTTTATTCAGTATGCCTCCCAATCCTGTACACCCGAACCCATTCCTTCTTATCATCAGGTTTACAAGAGCGTAAATATCTCTAATCCCATTACGACTACACAAGCTCAGGAGGAAAAGCCCATCCTGCTGCTGTGGATTTGGCCTGAAAACTACAGGTGGGACTTCAGAGACTGTAAAACCATATACAACATCGACGGCTGCCATTTGACTGATGACAGAAACCTTTACAACCAGGCGGACGCGGTCCTTGTTTTCCACAAAGCTATCAAATGGGACCTGTCCAACCTTCCACCGTCTCCTCGGCCTCCATTTCAAAAATGGATCTGGTTTCACGTAGAATCGCCGACCAACACCCCAAGGATCCCTGGCATGGAGAAGCTTTTTAACCTCACACTGAGCTACAGACGGGATGCCGATATTTCCGTGAGGTATCGCCTCAACCTCAACAAGAAGCCAAACAAGGACTTCGTTCTCCCAAAGAAGGACAAGCTCCTGTGCTGGTTCGTGTCCAACATGAACCCCAGTACCGGAGTAGGGGTCAGGATGAAGTACTACAACGAGTTAAAGAAGTATATCACAGTGAGTATTTTTGGAAAAATTGCTGGAACGCGCTTGAAAGATGAAGAATACTACTCCACGTTGGCTAGCTGTAAGTTCTACCTCTCTTTTGAGAACTCTGTCCACAGGGACTACATCACGGAGAAACTAAATGGTCCTCTCGTGGTTGGGACCGTCCCCGTTGTTTTGGGGCCTCCGAGAGAAAATTACGAAGAGTTTACTCCGGGTAGTGCCTTCATTCACATCGATGACTTCCCAAACGCTGAAGCTCTGGCTAAATATCTGCTTCAGCTGGACCAAGACAACGAAGCATACATGCGCTACTTTGACTGGAGAAAACACATCACGGCGACGCCACATCTGATCGTTTGGAATCAAGAATTTATCATATACATCTGTCACGCCTGTGAATATATCGGAAGGCACAAAGAGTATAGAGCTGCAAAAGACATCTACAAGTGGTGGTTTTCATAAAGAAGAGCTCCAACACTTTTTATTAAGCATAAGGGCTGGGCTAAGATTTTTTTATAAGCTGGTTAATTCCTGATATCGTATACATTCATGTTAGCATACAAGCTTCACTTTTCATTACAGTGCCACAAGATGCAACACAAAATAGGATTGAATTATAAATAAATATATATGTCATCACTACATACATGCATTAATTAAAAAGAATGTTATATTATCCGTCATTAGTGACACTACTTATTTATTTTATTTCTTACTTTAAAAATGAAATCTGAAGACATTACAGCATTTGTTAATACATATTACATTACATATTACACTGACAACTACAATTATTAATTATTGGAATTTAGTTTCTATGGCATTGCATCATAAAAAAGAAAAAAATAATAATAAAGAAAAAAATATAATGTCACAAATTTTTATTATTAATACCATCTTACAACTTACACATAATGAGGCTTTTTTACATTAAAAATCATTTTTCATTTCAAAAATAAATTTAGACTTTTTTTTTTTTTAACTTGAACTCAGTGATGACATTTTTATTTATTTGTATTTTCAAATTTTAAAAAATAGTAATCATTATTCAAAGATTCCTTAATAATTATGCACTAGGCATACAGGTATACAGGGATACTTCATCACATTAATTGAGCCTTACGAAGCATTACGAATTCAGGAATTAGTAAATAAGTCTATCTCATGACTGAGCCACACTGATTTATAAATATGAGCATCACCAAAAGTGTTGCTGAAGTGTTTTTAACATAAAGGGAGAGTATTTATGTCTTTTTTTTTTTTAAACTTGAAGATGCTAATGATTTCCACAGTTCCATTTGTAAGCACGGCTCAACTGATCCCACCACCTCTCATGAGATAAAGTCGGTCTACATCGAGACTCTTCTCAGTTATGGTGGAATGAAACTTCCCACTGATGTCAGAACAGCTGAGTGAAGACCTACCTGTTCCTCAAATACATGAACTAGAACTTTATAGATTAAATAAAATGAGAAAAAAAAACGGCGCTATATTTCCTCTCGAGAGAGTTTTAGACATGTGGTGTGTTTTGTCTGTGACCTAGCGAACCAGTATCGATGTTTTCACTGATAAAGATCTTTGGCATGTGGCTCTGGATAAGCCAAAATGCCGTACATGTACAGATATTCAGAAATAGCAACACAACCTACAGTGACTTTATTATGATCTATTGATTTGTTCATGGAAAACTCAAGTGATATAAAAGCTGTAATGGTTGAGTATGGACATTTTTTCCCCCTCTGTAACTACACTACGACAATCCAGAGAACATGGACTTGATCCAAACTCATGAATTATTTGCAAGAGAATGCACAGAAACAAATGGGAATTTTACAGTGATGTAATTGAAGGCGTAGAATGTATTTTGCAGGCGTGATTTTTTTGGTTTGTTTTGTTTTTAAGTGTAGATGTATTGATTGTCTGGTATGTTGGGGTTTCCTGTTCTTCCGGGGTTTTTTGTGCCTGACTGACAAAGATTTTGATGCTCACTGCACGCCACTTTTGCCGTGTTGTTTGTGTTGGACTGAAACAGTTTCCAGTGTAAAGGTGACATCTGTTCAATTCAATTTCATTTTTATAGAGCTTAAAAGAAAGGACAACTGTCTCCAAGCAGGAATATAAATAGTCACAATAAAAAGTTGAACGTTGAAATTTATCTTTATCCCTAATATGCGATCCAGAGGCAACATCTGCTCTTGTCTATCATCTCGCAGCACAAGCAATCGAAAAGTAGGTCACTTCCTAAAACTTCATAATGCAGACGACGAAGAAGAGTATCAGAGAAGTGTGAGACTTGCGGTGGTTTCAGGGTTTGGGTTTGTCGCATACATGCAGCCTTGTGGTCATGTGACCATCATTGGAACAGAGCCAAAAGTCCTACAGCGAGCATGTGTATTATAAACTCAAAACAAAGAAGCTTCTGTGTCATGAAGGCAAGCATATATCACCAAGACACACCCAATTTCAAAACCGCTAATCATTAATGGATATCCCTTCTGAATATATTGAGTTTTTCTAAGCAGATGTTTACTGGCTTTTCAGGCAGGTTCCTCACTTGTTTTTTTACTTCATGATTATGGCATGTGTTTAACGTATCATACAATTTTGCTCATGTATTTGTTTCATCCTGGAGAGGAGCTAAAGGGTGCTGGAACAGATATTACTGTCTGACTGCTGCTTAAATGATAGAAATAAACTTAGAGATCACCTGAAGATAAGATAGATTAAGGTGTTTGGCCTGTAACTTGCAAACTACAGGGTTTTTTTCCCCCTCTCCTTGACCTTTGGCAAATGTGCAATCTATGTATGAAGTTCATAAATGTGCTTTATGAGAAGATCATGTCTTTATTTACAGAGTGATATATAATATAAATATAATGAATATATATATAATATATATATATATATAATGAAATATAATTTTTTACACAGCATCCGTCTTTGTGGTATAAAATAATAAAAGATATTTTCCAAACCGAAACGGTTACAATCACACTACTTACACTTGTTTGTGGATCGTAAAAGGCAAAATATTTCAATCGCAACAGAATTGAAATACAAAGGTTGTGTTTTCTTAGTTGTCCAGTTTGAGCATCTGCATGAACAAAAATACTTCTGAATACTTCTTTTTATTTTACCGATGACATCAAATCCATCAGGGTTAAAGGTTAGGGTTTAGGGACTGAAAGAGCCTCCATTTCTGGAACAATCTACATGGAAAAACAAATCACACCAGTAAATACATCCTGAATGTTGTTCGAATAATAAACGTTACCAACAACTACTGTGTTTTATGTTATCACAAGAGAGAGACCTTAACCTTTTAATTGTAGCGGTTGTTAGCGCTTATTATTATACACTTTTGTGACACGATGCATTCGAATCTTATTTAAAAAATGCAGAAACAATATTCTAAACAAATGACCTTTTTTTAAGCCTCTTACCTCAGCTCCTGTTCTTGTCTCCATTTCAAAACCCTGTTTTGCTCTGTTTTAAAACAACAACAATAGACTTGTGCAATATTTGACATACAGCGTTTTATCCTGACAGAAAACTCCGAAAAGCATTTATGGAAGTGAAAATTTATAAAAAAAATAAAAAAAAACTCACCTGTTTTTGAGTCTCTTCCCTGATTTATAAAACAAAGCACAATTTTAGACATCATTTGTATAAATTTACAGCAAGAAATCACGTTTTCTTAGAATCCGATTGATTTCTGTTTTTTTTCCCGTTTTTTCTAGAAATGTATTGAATTATATTTTTTAAATCATGACTGTATTAGGGTCATGTCTTATGCCTTTTAATACGAGTTAGCTGACCTGCTATGGAATTGCAATGTCAGTGGAATGTTGCATTTAAAAAATATCTATAAAACTAATAAATAATTGCAGAACTTACAGAAATCGTAGATTTGCAAAGCGAGCCAAGCAGAAAAATACAGCGTTTCAAGTGGCAGAACAACCACACGGAGATCTCCTAAAGTCCGCAATCCTTTCCCTAGAAGCCAAAAAAACAATTAAATCTCACCTACGAGTGTAAATCAGGCCAAAACATGAAGAAGGTTCGTAACTTCTAACTAACCACTTGTCATAATTTGGCCCTATGTAGAAAAAGGATTAGCTGTTAGCTGATGTCAGCTACAAGGAGGAACAGATGTTAATTCTGATGTTGAGTTGACATAATACCGACTTTACGCTACTGATTTGAGATGGGAGAGAGATCATGAGCAGGAACTAGATTCTAAGCATCTGTGAGGTATGTCAGTTTAAGTGTGCTACGTTAACACAGTATGAGAAAGATGTCCGATTTTACATATTGTCGATTAGTAGATATCATATGACAGAGCTTGTCCGTCAACATTGCTTGGGACGATAGAATCGCCCATTTTTCCTGTGTCCAACACATCAGTTTCTAAAACTGACTGTTCACTTCCTCACTCATGTATCCCACCTCTTGCTTGGCAGGTGCAATTATAGATATAACGAGATAATCACATCACCTGTCAGTGGTTTTAATGTTACAGCTGATCAGAACCATGTGTTATATTACAATGTGATCTCCAACAGCGACAGCAAAGCCTCGATACAATTCTAACCACAAGTTTATGACGGAATCCTACGATACCTGCTTTCAGGATCAGTTCTGTGGCGAGAACGATGGCATTTATAGAACTGAGACCTACAGCTCCAAACATGTAGATCATAACATGGAGGAAATCTGTATAATTTAGGACATTTTTGGGGGAAAAAACAGATTCATTAATAAACTAATGACACTCTTACAGAAAAAAAAAAATCATTCATTATTTGACTGACCAGGTAAATATTTGGGATGTCTGAACAAGCAAATAGCTGTCAGAACGTGGACCAACGGAATCAGAGCCAAATATCCAGAACGATCTGAAAACATCATTCACATATCACCAAACTCATTAAGATGAATTTTAAGTATGTTGTTTTAGTTAAGTATTTCTAGTAATATGATTTTATTATTATAAGTATTATTTTCTCATATTTATACCTTGATTTCAGAAGCATACAAATTGAATACTTGCAATCTTACTTCACTAATCCAAGAGAACAAAATCTTAAATATTTTTTAGACCTGAGTACAAATCTCACATATCTCAATTTCTTATTTTGACCTAGGTAATTTATAAAGATAATAATTACTATTAATCAAGTAAATATAATTTCTCAGTATTACAAAGTGAACATCTTACTTTTACAGCTCCATGACTTTAATTATAATTCATTATTAGCATTACTGGGATATTCTGTACCTTCATCTTCCATGATAGCGTATAGATAATGAAAGGAGAAGGCGGCAATTGAAATCATTAAAATTGTGATGATGACAGCGCAGCATAAATCTGAAAAGGGAAATAAATTCAGACATGTATCAGCAACACAGAGTCGATGAGAGTAACGTTTTACATAAACTTACTGCAATTACAGTATTAATTACTGAAAATTACTAGCATTTTCTTTTGGATTACTGACTTTCTGTTATTATCAATATTTTATTTAGTCCAGGTTTATTTTCTGTTTGATCTTCTGACTGCACAGGACGTGGATATGGTAATGGATGATTAAGCCTACACCGTTTTAATATTAAATCATTGTAACATTAACTGGAATGATTCAAATATATAAGATTTGAAAGCAAATGATCTAGCAAAGACTATAAGCATGCATGAACACAATTGAAAAAAAGGACATAATATGACAAAAGTATGATAAAATGTGATCATACTTACATCCTGTCTTTCTCCATTGAGAGCAGCATCCTTGTCTTTGTCCTTGTTGACGACGCAATAGATAAATTACTCCTGACCATACAACTATATACATTACACCTTCAGACAGAAGAATCCATCCTGAAAGTCAGAAAAAAATCACGTAAGCCTTCAAAAATATTGAAATTAAATAATTTTTTGTCTTGTTTGCAGTAAAACCCATCTACTGGTTTATTATGTAATACATTGCCCTTTTTTGCTGATATGCTAAGATTTTTCTGTAACACGTCACATCACAACACATCCCAAACTCTGCCTGATAATCATCCTTCTGAGTGTTTAATCATGTATGTTTGGTTTGGCACCCATTATAAGCATCTTCCTGTCAGTTCCCTCTTGGCAAAATCTATGTTCTGTTGTGTTTACTCAGCCTGCCTCTATTTGTATATCAAACAAAAACAAAATTTGTATATCAAATGTATATCAAACAAATAACAAAATTTGTACTAAGAATATAGAATACTTTTGTATTGTACTGTATAGTATAGTAGACAGCTACAATAACATCAATTTGTACAAAAATTTATGAACATGACTACTACAAGTAATATACTATAATAAGAGACGTACCTTTGGCAAAATTCTTTAGCGTAATAGAGAGAAGAATATAAATGCTAATTACACCGAGGCTTAATACAGTCACAAAAACTGATGACAAAGCAATGTGCAAACCTGAGAAAGAAAAGGAAATATATCACACAATAAAGTGAAATTGGCTGATCTATGGAAGTATAATAGTGCCAAAATACCTGAAAGCAAAATAGCATATAAAACTTTTTCTGATTCTGATGAACTGAAAAAAAAAACTTGTCACAAAAAAAGAAACTTTGCAATTTGATCTGAATAAAAAAAAAAATCCTTACAGCATTTACAAAAAATTACAATATTCATTATTTTTCAGCCTCACAAATTCAGGTATTAAAATTCAGGTTGAAAAAATTCAGGCATTAATATTCAGGTCGACAAAATATGAGCCTTAAAATTCAGGTCGAAAAAATTCAGGTCTTAACATCCGGGCTATTACAGGAAAAGCAATGGATTGCCGATTGAAGTGTGCATCCTGCTGCCTGTGCAGTTTACTTCGCAGGGAATCACTTGCCAATTGAAACGTGGCTCTTGTAATTAACCTGCAGTGGAGAATCTGCTCTGACTCATGTGATTAAATATGCTATGTTGCTTTCAGGAATTTTGGCACTATTGTACTTCCATAGAAATCTCAACTCTACAAAGTTTCTAGACTAGCTATTATATTTATAATGAAGTCAGGAAGCAGTTATAATGCTTACGTTCAAAAGGTATCCATTGAAAAAGGTGCCCTTGTAGAATGAGGACCATCATTATCCCCATGATCTGAGGCGATATTACAGAAGGTACTTCAAAGCTGTCTAAAAGTCCCAAGAGGTGTTCATGGAGGTAGAGAAGGTTTAACACAGTTTAAGTCTATTCATTTTATGATATTCTGTACTCTCCATTAAAGCAGTACTCACAGTCAAAATTTACGGCACTGCTGCTGAGAAGAGTTCCAACCAGAGCAAGGTTGAATATTTCCAGGCACATGGTCAGATGTGTTTCGAAACTGAGTATAGCTGTGGGCAGAGGAGTCACTTGCTATTTTTTGTTCTCAACAAAAATAGTTCTTTTTTTTTCCAGAATCATTTCAGAAATTGAGAAACTGTTTTATTGTAGTAAAATAGAAAAAAACCCTAAGAAATGACCACCCCGATAATATATCTAAAATAAGACTGACTGAAAAATTTGTAGAAGATTTTAAAATTGAAGTCCATTAAAGGGATGCTCTTAACATTGGGGAATGTAAATATTAATTTTTGATCATTTTCAGGAATAAAATATTTTGGAGTTGACTAGAAATATTGGCCCTGGCCAGAAATTTAAGCAGACATAAACATTAACAGTATGTGACAACTGAATAAAATGGGCCTTCATAATCATGCATAATAATCACTGTAACAACCATTGCACCATCCCCTCCTCGCCATCAGAGGGAGCCCTCACCTGAATCTTAACACCTCTGGGTCCTGCTGTTAACTTTCATTTTACGGACTTAAATACAGAACCATGCCACATACACCTTTTGCAGTATGGCCAGTCTACCTGTGTACCAAGCCTTCTTTCATTACTATTGTTACTATTATTATTATTTTTTTTTACACTTTTTGTTTCTGTGTTTTTTTTTTGCCTCACTTATTGCTTTTCTGGTATTTTGACCTTTGCCTGATTCCTGTTATTCCGTTACCTCCTGTTTCAGATTGTATGCTCCCATTTTCTAATAAAACACATGGATTCTGCATCCTCTGATTTGGCATCTGCCTTACGATTACATAATAATGTGTTTTACATAACAATGTTTTTTTTTTTTAAATATTAGGAAAATGAAACACATTAAATCATTCATTTATTAAATAAATTAAATTATATTCAAAATATATTATTCCTTACCTAAGACAAATGCACAGATGGCAATGACCACTTCTACGATTACTATTACTGTTACAATGTGTTTGGAAGCTGCCTGAACCCGGGTAAGGTTTCCAAAGAAAACTAAATAAGAGATTAGAAAAGATGGATCATGTTTATTTATATGCAGTTTGAAGGGAACATTATATGCAACAATGAAGGGATTGAATGTAATCAATGAAATGCTTATTTAAGCTTATTTAAGCTGTTAACAGCAAGAAAAATAGAAAGAATAGAAAGATATTTTCTGTTAATTTTTTTTTCTGTTAATTTCTTTCTGTTAAAACCACGATAGTGCCATATGGTTTTAATATTCACAACTGTAACCCTAGTGGTGATG
>NC_080712.1:31832645-31850145 GCF_019097595.1 Hemibagrus wyckioides | reverse complement strand
GCGGAGCTTAAAGCATTTCCAAAGTTTCAAACAATACAAAGAGTTTATTTTTCTTTTACCTTTTAATCACTACGCTTTCAGAAAACATGCTGTAGATGGAAATCAGCCAGAAAGACATCAGAAAACAAAAGATTGTGAATATTGGCATGGATTGGCTTTGACCATGGGTAACCATGACGACCACTAGTTTACTGACAGCTGGAAATTTAGTCGCTACCTATGGACAAAATTTATGCAAAGTTTTTTTTTTTTACATATATGAAACTAGAGAGAAATCCATTTGGAATTTTTCTCCACAGCTTGTTACATGAGAACCTTTAAAAACAAAAGAAGGTCCATATTTTATTGTTAAATATTATGTGGCCGGCTCACAACATGGCGACGTCCTATAGGAACCCTGTTGTGTGTAACTGGCTTTGAAATGCTGGATGTGTCACTATGATGGATTAACACTCATCTCTGAGTATGTACTCTTCATGATAATCCCATGAGCCCCAGATATCAAGACTGCAGGAAAATGACAAGACAGAAATTTCAAAAAGTGACCTTGCTGATGTGAAATTGATGCATGTGGCTGTAGAAGGGAGGGGGGTCTCCATCCTGCCTGAAGAACTGTATCCTTCTGATATAAAGGAATTGATGTGATAAAATCCTCACACTGTCATCTGGAGGAATATATTGATATCTTACCTGGTGTCCCTTGGGTGACAGATTAGTCAGGGGTATTTTAAAAAAAATGCATGTAACATGTAGAAACATTTCTGGCATTTGGCAGACCCCCTTATCCAGAGTGACTTACAATTGATCTCATGGGGCCTTGCTCAGGGGTCCAGCAGTGACAGCTTGGTGGACCTGGGATTTAAACTCACAACCTTCTGATCAGTAGTCCAACACCTTAACCACTAAGCTACCAAAAAGTGTTAGAGATAGAAATACTTCAGATCTTTGCTAGCTGATTAGCTTCGAAAGCCATCACACTTGCTATCTTGTAGCTTGCTAAGTCAAGAGAAATTACTGTAACTGCTTCATGGAGCTGCAGTGCATTCTGTTTTCAACATTTCTACCACATTATTGGAATTTTCTTACTCATTGTTGGAAAATGGTCAATGTTTTGTGCTGAAACTGTTCCACTCAAATGCTTTTTTAACTTTGTTACATCAGTATGACACACAACCACCAATTTTCTCTCTGCAATAATGGCAATACACCACCAACCTACAAGTTGGCACCATCCGTCACTACCAGCCTTGAAAGCTCAAGTTCTTGTGCCATGGTCAGGATTTAAAACTCTCTCTCCAAACTGCAAGATGACCTCTTAAACGCCACGCCATGCCATGCCAAGCAATGCTACACCACTTGGAAGCTGCGTAAAAAAACAACAAATTGTTCTGTCTTTGGTTCGCTGGTCAGATTTGGTGGTCAAGTTGTATACTGGAGATTAAATATTACAATCTAATCTGTGTTTACAGCTGGACTGTAATTCCAAGCAATTGTTGAGCAATTGAGCAAAATTCCATCATATTTCGAATTCATGCTTCTTTTTTTAGAATTTAAAGGAAATTGCTGTTAAATATAACCAATAACATAAATCTTGTTTTCATTTTTTATTTTTATTTATTTATTTATTTATTTATTTATTTATTTATCAATCTATCTATCTATTTTTTTTCTGATATTTTTTTCTGCAGAGAGGGTCTTCTCAAAAGTCTAACAGAAATTGGATCGCATATTTGTTCCAAATTGCAATTAAATAAATTAATAAACAAATAAATTTTTTGGGCAAATTTACTGTAAACATTCAAAAACAATATTTTTAAATATTATATTATCTCACGCAAAAAAAAAAAAAGGTTGTGTGCTGGAGACCTGCAATGCCCTTAAAAAAAAAAAAAACAGCCATAGGATATTTTATTACCAGTAGAAAATCAGCAAGCATTCACACACACACACATTCACAAACACAACAAAATAAATAATAAATAAATAAAATCACTCCACACTTATGCTGCTGCAAAGCGTATTAACATGCAGCAAGCAAATTCAACACCTCCAAATTTCTTGTCATAAGCTGTATCTCATCCGTCTCACTCTTGCATACATCCGTGCACTGTATTTCTCTCTGCCGTACTGACCAGGAGTGGCCTGATGTACTACTACACACACACACACACACAGGCCTTCAAAGGAACACTCTTGTCTTCAAAGCAGCCTTCTGTTCTCTCAGTGCAGACAGCGACACTGTGCAAATGACTCACAGAGCAAAGAATCATGGGAATACTGGCGTCCTCTGTATATCTGTGGTGTGAAAAGTCTCACTTGGTCTGCCGAATGCAATTTTCACTCCTGCTCGAGTTGATCTCGCACCAAACCTGTACAAACGAACTCGGTGGTGCGAGAGTGATTGGATTCTGTAGATGGAAGAAAACTAATAATTTATTAGAAAGTAATTTCTATTCATTTCTAATGGTTTTCTTGGCCATGATATGCAGTACGATGGCTTAGTGGTTAGCACTGTTGCCTCACAGCAAGAAGGTCCTGGGTTCAAGTCCCAGATTTGAACAGGCAGGCGCCTTTCTGTGTGGAGTTTGCATGTTCTCCCCGTGCCTGCCTGGGTTTACTCCGGTGACTTGGATCAAAACTAGAAGCAGTTGATAGTTTATTAGCATCTGAGTTGAACTTTCTCCATATGTAGCTAGGATTTTTCCACAGAATGTAATGTGGGTGGGGCTAACCTTTCCATCGCTTTAAAGATCTTAAGTTGTAGTTTATCCACTCCTGCAATTTTATGTAAATGATTTAGCTTAAGGCCACTCACTAGACTTCTAGCTACAGCCTAACTGGCTATACTTTAGACCGTTTTGCATAGACGTTTTATTTTTTTACTGCTCTACAAAATATTAGAATTTATCTGTGCTTATTTTTCATGCTTGACATTCACTGCTCAGTGTCCATGGCACTAGTGCTAAGTGTTAATTCAGTTCTCTTATTCACTTATCCAGCTTTTTGTCAACAAGGAATTTTATTTAAATCCCCAAATTTTATTTGAACACCTCACTGTGTTCTGTTTGCATGTGACCCAAACAGAAGGTTAATAACTCCAAAGCGTTTAAGCGCTTCATTTGTAAGTCAGAGGAAAACACATGGATGAAGGAGAAGAGATTGAGTCTCACGCTTATACATAATTCATGCCCGTGTGCGATGAAACATGGTAATTGACATAAGATAAATCAGCAGACTGATGGATGGAACCAAGATCTTTCTGGGGCTGAAAGTTTTATAAATGTGCCCCAAGGGAAGGAGTCAGTACTTATCTTCTAATCGAACGAAAAGGTCAGTCATAATGCCGTTTTCCAACAAAATAATGAACGGATATTCTGACATCTTGTTCCCGAGATCTTGTCAGCTTGCTCGACTGTCTCTGCTACTGTGACTAGAATCAAATCAGAAACTCCAGAAGCTTGGAAGTGAATATTTTAAATCGGTTATAAAACTTGCTGAAATTTCTTTTTTTTCTTTCAGATACCTGTATTACCCTTGTACATGGAGAATGAGATATCATTTGGAGCTAGCCCATAGATGCCATTAAAGTCAGGCAATAGATATAAAATAAGAAGATAAAGACTTATGCAAGTGTCAATAGAAATAAAGTAGAAATATCTTGTGATATTCAAGTAAAGGTTGTGTTCAGAAGGCTACATGAAACCTAGCATAGCCCTAGAATAATTGGCGAGAGTCAAAATCAGTAAAGAGCTTAAAAATTAAGACTCGAAGCTTTGACACAACTGCAATAAGTCTTCGCAGAAAGAGGCAAAGTGGCAATACATAATATACCTCATCACTGAACAGGTGAACACAGACCAATGACAAACAGGGATGGAGACACAAAAGCTTACGTGGAAAGATCCCGAAACAAAACACCACGAAAGTAACATTTGCAACCATACCATGCTCCAAAAGGGAACCTAAGTGCATCAACATTTTGTAGGTTTATATCAATTGCTATGTAGGAGCAAAGTCATCATCTACATGCTGTAACATCATTGAACGCCATTCTACTGAATTACAGAGTGCGCTCTAAACAGTGCAGTAGCAAATTTGCATGCAGTCTTTAGCGTTAAATCGAATCATCCATCTCTTTTGTGCTGTGTTTGTTCTGAGATATCAAGACCAGCTTTGTGAATGATTTCTTTGCCAGCTAGAACAGAATTGGGGTCGACTGTCTTGGCTGCTGAAATCAATGGCAATCTTAATTGTGTCATCCTTCCTCATGGCCTTCAATCGACAAAAATGTTAATTTAATCTGTTCAACGATTTGATGCAAGTCTCACTACAGTAGTGCTGCTGGCAATTTGTCCACGGGCTGACGACCAGAGAAGCAGCAGCAGAAGTAGAAGAAGTGTTCTCTCCAAGGTCATTTTTTTGGAAAAGTAATTTTTTTTTAGTCAGAACACAGTAGTAAAATTAATGAAATTATCAATGTTAAATACAAACAATTGTATTTGGTATACTATTAGTCACTTTGGCAAGAATTTAACCTTCTTATACTCATCAGAAGGTTCAGACTAATAGTGCATTTACATAAGTACCCTGGAACCTCAGCATACAAATTTAATTACTTCTGGAGGCGAGTTCCTAAGGTGAAAATTTGTACTAAGAAACTAATTTTCTCACAAAAAATAATGTAAATGCACTGTTCCAGCCACCCAAAAATATTACTAATATTAACAATACGAACCGTATGTAAACTGTATGGCTGCTTACAAAGAACTGACCCAAGCCAAGCATTCCATGTCAAGGGTCCTCACAGGAAGTCGTGAAACCAAGCTTGGGCTAAAAATAGAACAGACCACCCACGCCACCAATCTGTCACCAAAAAACACCTGAAAATTCACCTAGCTTGTGAATGCATGCCGAAGGCAACATTGGTATTGGTTGACTCTTTCCAAACAGCTTTAAATGACTGAAAAAACAATCTTAAAATTCGTAAAGCTCCTTCGTCTGGCTTCGCTCAGCTTTCCACTGGCACAAACAAGTTTTGAAAGGCTTCCAGACGTACACGCAATTTAGCCAGCATTCGGTTCGGTTTGTTCATATGCTGAAAATGCTTCGTATGCCGACACATATTTCTTGCAAAATTTCAATTCAAAAGATGAAGATTCATAAGGGAGGGCATTCATATGCCAAGGTTCCACTGTATGTATAACTACAGTGTTTTGAGTTTGTCCATGTGGAGGAAACAATGTGTCCCTAGAAGAAAAAAAAGTACTCCAAATGGTACCAAGCTACTAAGCTATTACTGCCGCAAACACCCAAACAAGTCATTACATTAGAACAATCTTCATGAGAAAACTAATGCCTCAGCTATTTTCTGAAATTACTTACTCATAACTGTTTCAGAGCAAGTCATTATATAAATACTTTCCCCTAATTCTCAGATTGATATATTTGAAGCTCAGGTAGGTGTTGGATATTTCACCACTATATTTGTTCCTTGCAGTTCTGATAAATGACTCACATATGACTCACAGAAAGCGTTATAAAAAATTGCTTTTGTATGTCTACTACAGCATTTTAAAAGGCTTCATATCTACCCACACTTTGCCTTGAGGAGTAATATCCTAAACCAAATAATCATTGATGCTAGGTAGAGGGATTTTCCCTGGAATTAATTAGCTGAATAACTGTAGTTGTCACTCATATCACCATGCTAAAGGATTAGAAATCCTCAAAAGCCCACGTTATCCCAATCCCAGCAAGCTATCCTGGATAAGAAGAAGATCTCCCAGGCAGAAGTTTCTCACAATTCTGTTAGGCAGCAAGCATGATGCCTTAAGCAGTGCAGAGGCCATTACCACGAGCAGTAAGACACATAAATGCCTATGCACTACGCCAGGCGGCCTTCCCTCAAAACCACTTTCACGGTCCAGAACCTCCGAGCAGCCAAAAATTGGTTTCGTCATGAATGGCAGCACGATGAATCAAATGGTGCTTGAGAGGTGCTGAAGACCTGGCCACCTGACCTAATAGACATTGCAATCGGGGCTTGCAAGAGGCCTAAGAGATGTCATGAACTCAAAAGCTACAAGGTAAGCAAGTATAGTAAAAGGGCATCAAGGTAACCGGACTTTGTGGTACAATCTTGAAGATGTTTGTAGACTCATCTGTAGAGCCTTGTTAATTCTACAGAAAAATCCTGGTAGGTTACTCCTTAATTCATGCTTCAGGGTTAGAACATACTTGGGATTGTACATCTGAAAGCTTTTTCAGCTTGGAAGCAGTCCATTAAAAACAAATCCCCAGTCCCTGGCCATCTTGAAAATGGTGGTCAGGGGCTTTTTTCAATTGAACCGTGATGCAATCCGATCAGATGTGGATGTCATCTGCTTCCTTGATTGGTTCAACTTTGATTGGTCATATTACTTCCTATATTAAGTTGCATTGTGGTGGGAAAAAGGTATCTTATCTTTCCACATTATCCCAGAGCATGGAGGTGTGAATAACCCAATCTTAGATCTTCCGGTCTACTTATAGCCCAGTAATTGGCAACCTGATTTCTTTACTGAATCTTTTACTGAAGTAATCATTTTAACCCCTGGATCCTGAGCCTTTCCTGGGAATACCAGGCATGAGGTGGGAATAAACCCTATTTTTTGGGTACAGTTATATACATCACCTTTTGAATTGTGGAAGAGAATGCTGACTCTTTCATATAAATCCCAATCTAAAGGTCAGATAGAAAGAAAGGACTAAAAATGAATCGAATATTTTCTAAACATGATCATAGCCTCATAGAATATCAATAGGAATCAGAGACTTTATCTTATCCATGCCATTATCCTTCCTAGCTACCAAAGAAGTGTCGGAAAGAATGTCAGTTTCACCAGTCTAGTTGAAAAGTGGTGACATTTTGGGAACATTTTCTTACCCTCGTGTCATTATGCAAGGCTTTAAGAGATTGTGTGATGCTAGATTCACAAACGAGATCTGTTCAACCTGTTCCCTGTTATGAAATATCCAATTTTGAAGCACTGAGCAAGTGCTTTCCTGATACTCCCTACTTCCATTTCTACATATTTGTCAGCCTACATGCTGATGATGGCAACCCTGCCTCTTTTTTCCCCCCAAAAAAGAAAGAAGAAATTTGAAAAAGAATCTGCCAGAGAAACCAGGGCTTCTATTTCAGCAGTCACTCTCTGCATGAACTCCACTCCATCAACACTCATCTCTCAGTCTGCCAGTCATTTTCAACCACAAGTGTTTGCCTGCAAGCAGTACAAGTTTCGGGTACATTCATCACCTCATTTGAAGAAAAAAAAAAGTTTGCCAATACTTTTTATCACATTAGGGAGGGAAGTGATAGTAAACAGTTTCTTTTGAGAACACGCAAACACAATCTGTTCCCAGCATCTAGTGTACAGCCATCAATTTGGCATACTTCACCAGATTTCAAACATATTTCCTTCTTTTTGCTTGGGTTGCAATTTGGTCGCCCTGTTTATCAAAGTGTTTTTCATGCTAATTTTAGAATTTCCTATTTTACAGACCATAAGGCAGTTTTTTTTTTCTGCAAATGCTTCTGCTGTGAGGCCACTGGTATTTCTACTAAAATCATTTTTTACCAAATGGGTTCGTAAAATACCTTAACTGCTGGAGTAGCATGCCTAGCACAAAAACCGTAACAAATCACAACAAGGCTAGTGTTAAGTTCTTTTTATAGAATTTTTCTTTAAAAATGCTTGTATTGCTTGTAGTATGTCTCTTCTGGGCATACTCCAGCATTTTTTATTGGGGTTAAAATTGGTCAGGTTTTTTTTTAGGCAGATTAGCAAAGCAGACTAAGCTTTTTCCCCCCAATAATGTCTCTATGTTCATTTAATGAGAGGTCATATGTGACAAGATGAGATAAAAATGAGGTTATTCTTCCAGTAAATGATACCCAACGGCTGGTAAATACCGAAGTTCTGAGCGGGGAGCTGAAAAAAGGTCATTCCACACTGGCATACGTTTGGTCTGAGGAATTATCCAATGCTAATCGTGTGAATCTGATGCTTTAATGTTTCACACCCAAATGTAAAAAAAATCTCAATTCAAATATCAATTGTTGCGCTGTCCCCTTGTCGCTGAAATCAGCACAACCGAACAGAACGGTCGCCTGCTGCCTTCTCATTTGCCAGTGTGAAGGTACTTCAAAATATGGAAAAAGTCCACACTGTGTTTCAAAATTGGTTATTTCATAATGGCAAAAAGATTGAACAGATCAAAATCTAGTTTTGCACAAATGGAGTTCTGCCAAAGCCCTGCAGAGTGAAATGAAGGTCCCAAAATGTCACCGGTTATCAGTCCGAGTGGAGGAACAGACCATGCTATGGCTTCTCTGATGGCTGGGATGTTTATGTCAATGTTAGGTCACAGGGTCTGACTTCTAGGTCTTCGTATGGACATTCTATCAGCCAGTGATTTAGCTAAAAGGTCGTCCACTTGCTTTTGTTCCCTGTCTTGTTTGGTAAATAAACCACGCTTCCTTGAGCCAGTTGGCTCGATGATATCGGTTAGCCTTGACTCTGGGTATGGAGGATGAGCCCTTTCAGACGAAGCCATTGCAATAAAAAAAAAAAGACACAATCAATAAAACATCTCTCCTCATCCAACACTCTCATTTTGCCTTTTCTTTTACATTTCTCTGGGAACAGAAATGCAAACGGTCTTCAACTCCTGGGATTCTGACAGATGATGACGGGTTTGCAGGAAAGTTGGTATAACCTGACAGCCTTGGTGTTTTGCGTATGTTTACTTTCTTCTGCATTTGAGAGAGAATGTAAGATGACACTCGCGAGACTACCTTGCCTACACGCTGCTTTTTTATATCCCGACCATCTCATGACGTCTTTACATGCACGTTAAAGCCTAGAAGGACAGGAAGTCTGAGCGAGGCTGTGTAGGCAGGAGTCGGAGGCACAGAAACGCTGTAGATCCCCACACATTTTCTCTCAATTAGAAAGTTTAGCTTGAAGGATCTTTCGATTTTAATCTCTCACTTCTTACTTCGGTTCTAACAAGCACACGTTGCAGTCATGTTAAGCCCTAACACTTCGCCCACACCTTCACTGTCAGGTTTATCGGCAGACGCCCACTAAAGTGCCACAACAGGATGTAGAGTGTTTAGGTATCAGGTCTTCAGGTGCGGCAACGAAGTGATGTGAACTAAGCCTCCAACTGCACTGCCACCCGGGCGAGATTACTCCAGCTCTTTGATAACACAGACAGGTAAATCTTTGACCTGGCCGTGGATTAGAGCCTTTTTAATTTCACAGTTTGCATGAAAGTGTTTGCAAATCCCCACCTACTCTTGAGAGGTCCGTTAGCATACACACCTGCTACGGGATCACAAGGTTGAATAGCTGACTTGAATATTACTGAAAGTCTTCTTGTTCACACTCTCTCTCTCTCTCTCTCTCTCTCATTCTCCTTATATTTCAGTTTTCATGACATACACCCTGGAACAAAATGCCATTGTAGCATCTGTATTTGAATAAAATAAACTGGTTGTGGCCTTAATCAGATTATCAGATTATTTTTCATATCATTCAACAGCAAATTCCAAGGAAAGTCCCAGAACTGTTCAGTTTCTCCAAAATGACTCTAAAATTTGGTGGAAACATAATTCAATCCGAGTGATATTTAGAATGCCGGGTCTATTGAACACTAACAGCTTTGGACAACTGTAAATGAGCAGAGCTTGTGTAGGCAGTGAAACATTCATCATTTATGGTAATGAAATGTAGAATATAAAGGTAATGGGACTTCATAAGAGACTACTTAGTTCTGATGAATAAAGATAATTATTAAGATTGATTTAGAAATTAACTAACAGGAGATGACTGGCTAAAAATGAAAATCCAACTCTGAATGAAACTGTAGATAAATGATCCAGTGGGCAAATGAATGAAACGGAAAGTCTGTCTTTTTTTTCTTTCTCTCTATCACACACATCCACTTTAATCTCCAAAAGCATATCTATCCTCGCTGACTTTTATTATGCAGCGAGTTGAGATAACATGCTAATTAGCACGCTAAGCCATAATACGAGACATTGTAGGCTGGAATACACACACACACACACACACATGAATCCTTTGAGTCAAAGCAAGCTCCTTTGTCATTTACTTTAAAATGAGAAAATGCTTCCAGACTAAAGACAGATTTCCGTATTTCATCAAAAATGCTCAAAAAGGCTGATTCCTATGATCTCGTTATAACATGATCTAAACCGTGGATAAATGAAAACACTTATCCTCTGACATTTTCCTCAGAGTTCCAGGCTATAAAATTAAATCAGGGAGTATACAAAGTCTGTCTCGCTCTTACTATTTCGAGAAGAAAAACAGAGGTAATAACCGCAGCGGAAACTCCAGCGCTCTGAACAGACCACCTACTTAAGTGTTGTGTTCATAGGACTACATAAAACCTACTTAACCCAAACCTTGACATAACACATAACATGACATAAAGTGACATGACATAACATGACAATGAGTCAAGTGACATAAAAAGTGCTATGAAACTTCATAGTTAGGTCAAGTGAATAGCTCAGTGTGCTTCTGGTATGTCAAAGTGATGTTATGATGATGATGACGATGATATGTTGTTACAGGTGTTACAGCCGACACATTTTTGGAGTATGCCTTATTTATTTATTTATTTATTTTTAAATACTTATGCCAGGCTTATGTAGGTTTAGGTTTAAGCCTGTTATAATGCAACATAAAGCTACGTCACCTAATGTTTTGCTAACCATCAAAATGAAAAGAGGTCTTTTATATGCCGGTTACTTCTTTAAAGCCTTATGCCAGTTGTCATGAAGGGTTTATGTAGGTTTAGGTTTAATGTAGCTCTATGAGCATCATCCTAAAGGCATTAACATACTTAAGGTTGTTATAACTAATTAAACTAACCAAAGAAAGCTGATCATTTTTCCACAACTGCATGTCCTGAAATATTCTAATCTATATGTACTATTATGAACACTAGCGTTAAGAATGTAGAAGAAGAATTATGTATGGAAAGTTGGAAAGACTTACCTGAAGTGAAGGAGCAGCAGGAAAGAAGGAAGAGAAGAGAAAAGAAAGAAAGAATGTTAAAAAGAAAGATCTCTGTTGCTTACATCAGATCATAAGTCAGAAACTAATATCTTGTCAATTCATATTTTGTCAATTATTAGATGAGTATAGAATTAAATCAGTGTTATTTCTTGTTGCATGCTCTGGGCTTTAAAAAATAAATTAATAAAAAACAAATAAATAAGATCAAATAAATAAATAAGATCAAACAAACAAATAAACAAATAAATAAATAAAAAACCCACACACTTTTCACACACTTGTAATAAATTAAATTACAGCAGCACTAGACTCGGGCCATTTCAGTTCAGACAATAATGCTGATTAACGGAAAACCATTTTGCTTTTGCAAACAGGTGTGAATGGCACGCTGTTATTTTACCATTGGCTTAAATTCCCTTTAAAGCACATTTACAAAACAACTATCTCAGCAAGATATGAATAGACCAATCACTTACGCAAATGTACACCCCAAAACACCTCCACGCAGACGTAAACAGAGACAATTGCTTTGCCTAACTGTCCACTGGGGGAAAAAAAACAAACCTGAGTGGTTCTTGCTGAGAAAAAAAAACACAACAACAATCGCAACAACATCTTTCCGGCCAGACCAAAACAATAAAGTACCAGGCATCAGTTCTAAACAAACCCGGCTAATGCAAGGTGAAAGGGTTTATAAACAAGATGAGGAAAGAGAGGGGTGTGAGGAGATTTAAAGCTGGAGAAAGGCTCGCATTTCCTAGAACACAATTGCCAGGTGTTTGAGTGCTAGTGTTTGAGGTGAAAATATAGAGGCAGGTGTGTTTATATTCGAGAGGGAAAATATAATAAAGTCTGAGAGTCATGATTGCAAATTCATAAGCTTTCTCATGAGGCAGCTGAGTGGAATCGCTTTGGGGCATGAATGGCTTTTCTATCAAATCAATTTGTGTGAAATTCACGTAAATCTCTGCCTCCCGATAGAATTCAGAGAAAAATCAAATAAGACAAAAATAATAATAAATAAATTAATAGAATAAAAAAAAATTACGTCCGGTGTTTTGCCACAAATTGACAAGAATTAGCATTAAAATGTTGTACGGGTTTATGCCAAATGTTAGGAAGAGCTTATATACACACTTACGGTCCTTGGGGTTCTATATGGCACCCTGGGCTTCTGTATTTGCCCAATAAATATCACCTCCTCAACCACTTAAATTAATTCTAGAACCCTTAAAAACAGGGACCCTTTTTATATAAACAAATAAAAAAAAATAAAAAGGTTTTAACTGGAACCCTTAAAAACAGTGACCCTATTCATACTTTATGAAAAAATTAGAAAAAAAGAAACAGAAAGGTTTTATCTAGAACCCTTAAAAACAGCAACACTATTTATATATATATATATATATTTAAATAGAAAAAAAAAGAAAATGTTTTATCCAGAACCCTTAAACAGTGACCCTACTTATATAAAAACAATTCTGTAATTCAAAGAAAGGTTCTAAAATGAGGCCTTTTAAAAAACAGCAACCCTATTCATATTTTTTTTATTTAAAAAAAATTTAAAAAAAAAGGTTTTATCTAGAACCCTTAAAAACAGTGACTCTATTTATATTAAAAAATTCTATATTTTAAAAAGGTTTTATCTAGAACCCTTAAACAGCAATTAAAAAATATATATACCATTTTTGAATTTGTCTCAATTTGTAAATTATATTATTATAATAATAATAATAATAATAATAATAATAATAATAATAATAAAAGGGGATAATAAATAATAAAACCTTGGATTTAAACCCCAGTGGTTGGTGTTCCATATATAAAGCTATTGATAGAAGCATTTGAGGTTCTATATCAGAGTATCGGTTTCAAGTAACACTATTAACACTCTGAGTAAATAAGATATTAAATAAATAAATAAATAAATAAATAAATCCACAACAACTTGAAAATGTGTTTTATTTACTAAAGAAAAACTTTATATTTATTTATTTATTTATTTATAAATCAGTCAATTTTAAGGTAGCAGAATATCTGTAGCAAACTACAAAACTAGTGTTTTTAAAAAAGTTACAGCTTTACATCTGACTCTGCTGACACTGCAGACTCCTTCAAAAAGATGCTGAGAAACTTCATAACGTCATGATATCAGATGATTAGGCAGGATTTTTTCCGATCTGTTTACAGGCGGCATCCAGCACAGCTTGTATATCAAAGCTGTTGCTATAGAAACAATATTAGAACACATGATCATGTGGTTTGAGTGTACATTAATGTAAGAGCTGTTCGATAAAACAGAATCAAATAATCCTTTGTTTATTTGAAACTCACTCTTGGCCATGAACTGATATTTTAAAGCCAGACCATCTAAACGTATGTTTTGCATAATGTTCCCTCATTACTGGAGCACTAGCTGTCTGCAGGAAGACATTTATAAAGCTTTTCTCTGTGATTCTTTGAAAGGCAAAAAAAAAAGAGTGGGTGTCTTTTTCTATCTAGCATATGCGCTGCGGCTTTTGTTATTATAGCGGCGTGCCTTGAAGCATGAAGGCGGCTTTGGATAAGGAGTGCATTGTTGACAGGTAAAGCCCAGATGTTGTGGTGTGACTGGGACTGAGGTCAAGTGACTGAGCTAGAACAGACTTCTGATAAAGGTGGTGATTAAAGCTCCTGATTTTGCGTGTGTAACGTGGCTTGATTATCTGTGTAGTGTCTGTACTGATTGTGTGTGTGTGTGTGTATTGATCGTTTGTGTACAGGGTATTTGTTGATCATCTGTGATTAGTCTGTGTACAGTGTGTTCATCTGTGTAGAGAGAGAGTGTGTGTGTGTGTTGGTCAGTGTGTTTATTGTTCATGTACAGTGTATGAATCTTCTGTGTACAGTGTGTTGATCATCTGTGAAGAGTCAGAGTAGGTGTATGACTGTTGGTCAGTGTGTGTGTCAATCATCTCATCCAGTCAGTTAATCATCTCTGAAGTGTGTGTGTTGATCATCCATCTACAGTGTCAGTCATCTGCATACAGTGTGTTGATCATGTGTGTGTATATGCGTGTATGTATGTGTGTGTATCTGTGTGTGTGTCTGTGTGTGTGTATGAATGTTTGTGTATATGTGTGTCTGTGTGTATCTGTGTATGCAAGTGTGTGTATGCATGTGTACCTGTGTGTGTATGTGTATCTGTGTGTGTGTGTGTGTATCTGTGTGTGTATGCATGCGCATGTATCTGTGATTGTGTGTTTGCATGTGTGTGTGTGTATGTATCTGTGTGTGTATGCATGTGTATAAGCATGCGTGTGTGTGTGTGAGTGTTTGTTTTGATCAAAATCCTGATTCAATGCAATTCATTTGGCAGCAGCAGTCTGGTTCCATCCAGACACTATGGATTGATGACTGTGTGTGTGTGTGTGTGTGTCTTCCATTTGCAGAAGCCTGTTTTTGCTATCTGAGACTTTAATGATGACAGATCCCTGAAATCATGTCTGAGTCTCTCAAAAAAAATAATGCATTTTGTAAAATCAGGACTTTACTATATTCGGTGAGAAAACTGATTTGAAGTTACATATCATCTTCAGCGATATCTCCTCGGCTCGAGAAAAATCATTACTCTGTATTATTCATGTCTCGCTGCGTCTCCCTGTGTTTAATCTCCTCACCGTCTTCTTCACCATCTTTACACACCAACGCTCGTGTCTGTGCCTGATCTCACTCTCAGTCTGGGATTCGAGAAATTTGGACCCTGCTGATATGAAACTGCCCTGTCTGATTTGCGTCTTCCTCTCCGAACGTCCGTCTGGTTCAAGTGACACGCGACGGTGTCTCTGCATGAGGGACGGATGCTCGCTGTGATGAACTGAGACAATTACAGCGCTCATATTCCCTCGGTGATGACTTTTTAATCTGGCTGTAATCACTGTGACATAATTGTGATGGCGTGAACGAGAGCCAAAGCGAGAGAGAGAGAAAGAGAGAGAGACAGAGAGCGAGAGAGAGGGACAATGAGGCGACCGGCTATTGTCTCCGCCGTTCCCATAATGCATTAATGATGATTAAAGTGCAGCACGATTCAGATTACTGCATTGTGCCGCTTTGGCTCGTTCACCGCCTGTAGATGCTGCAATAGACTGAAACGGCTCACGGGAAAGCCAGACTGGAGAAACGACAGATAGAGGAGATAAAAGGAAGAAGAGAGGAGAGAGGGAAGAGGCAAAGAAAAAAATATGGAGGGGGTGGAGGCAACAGGAGAATCAATAGAGCAAACTAGCTAGGTAAAATGAGTGAGTGAGCAAAAATGAGTGAGCTACAGGTAGCTAGATCAAAATAAATGAGTCAGCCACCTAAAATGAGTGCGTGAGCTAGCTAAATTGAGTGAGCTAAAATGAGTGAGCTAGCTAAAATAAGTGAGTGAGCTAGCTAAATTGAGTGAGCTAAAATGAGTGAGCTAGCTAGATCAAAATAAATAAGTCAGCCACCTAAAATGAGTGCGTGAGCTAGCTAAATTGAGTGAGCTAAAATGAGTGAGCTAGCTAGATCAAAATAAATAAGTCAGCCACCTAAATTGAGTGAGTGAGCTAGCTAAATTGAGTGAACTAAAATGAGTGAGCTGGCTAACTAAAATGAGTGGGCTAACTAAAATGAGTAAGTGAGCTAGTTAAAATGAGTGAGTAAGCTAAAATGAAGAGTGAGCTAGCTAAAATGAATGAGTGAGCTAGCTAAAATGAATGAGTGAGCTGGCTAACTAAAATGAGTGAGCTAGCTAAAATGAGTGAGTGAGCTAGCTAAAATGAATGAGTGAGCTGGCTAACTAAAATGAGTGAGCTAGCTAAAATGAATGAGTGAGCTGGCTAACTAAAATGAGTGAACTAGCTAAAATGAATGAGTGAGCTAGCTAAAATGAATGAGTGAGCTGGCTAACTAAAATGAGTGAGCTAGCTAAAATAAGTGAGTGAGCTAGCTAAATTGAGTGGGCTAAAATGAGTGAGCTAAGTAAAATGAGTGAGCTAGCTAGATCAAAATAAATAAGTCAGCCACCTAAATTGAGTGAGTGAGCTAGCTAAATTGAGTGAACTAAAATGAGTGAGCTGGCTAACTAAAATGAGTGGGCTAACTAAAATGAGTAAGTGAGCTAGTTAAAATGAGTGAGTAAGCTAAAATGAAGAGTGAGCTAGCTAAAATGAATGAGTGAGCTAGCTAAAATGAATGAGTGAGCTGGCTAACTAAAATGAGTGAGCTAGCTAAAATGAGTGAGTGAGCTAGCTAAAATGAATGAGTGAGCTGGCTAACTAAAATGAGTGAGCTAGCTAAAATGAATGAGTGAGCTGGCTAACTAAAATGAGTGAACTAGCTAAAATGAATGAGTGAGCTAGCTAAAATGAATGAGTGAGCTGGCTAACTAAAATGAGTGAGCTAGCTAAAATAAGTGAGTGAGCTAGCTAAATTGAGTGAGCTAAAATGAGTGAGCTAAGTAAAATGAATGAGTGAGCTAGCTAAAATGAGTGAGCTGGCTAACTAAAATGAGTGAGCTAGCTAAATTGAGTGAGTGAGCTAGCTAAATTGAGTGAGCTAAAATGAGTGAGTTGGCTAGCTAAAATGAGTGAGCTGGCTAACTAAAATGAGTGGGCTAGCTAAAATGAGTAAGTGAGCTAGTTAAAATGAGTGAGTAAGCTAAAATGAAGAGTGAGCTAGCTAAAATGAATGAGTGAGCTAGCTAAAATGAATGAGTGAGCTGGCTAACTAAAATGAGTGAGCTAGCTAAAATGAGTAAGTGAGCTAGTTAAAATGAGTGAGTAAGCTAAAATGAATGAGTGAGCTAGCTAAAATGAATGAGTGAGCTAGCTAAAATGAGTGAGCTGGCTAACTAAAATGAGTGAGCTAGCTAAAATGAGTAAGTGAGCTAGTTAAAATGAGTGAGTTAGCTAAAATGAATGAGTGAGCTAGCTAAAATGAGTGAGCTGGCTAACTAAAATGAGTGAGCTAGCTAAAATGAGTAAGTGAGCTAGCTAAAATGAGTGAGTTAGCTAAAATGAATGAGTGAGCTAGCTAAAATGAATGAGTGAGCTAGCTAAAATGAGTGAGCTGGCTAACTAAAATGAGTGAGCTAGCTAAAATGAGTAAGTGAGCTAGTTAAAATGAGTGAGTTAGCTAAAATGAATGAGTGAGCTAGCTAAAATGAATGAGTGAGCTGGCTAACTAAAATGAGTGAGCTAGCTAAAATGAGTAAGTGAGCTAGTTAAAATGAATGAGTAAGCTAAAATGAATGAGTGAGCTAGCTAAAATGAATGAGTGAGCTAGCTAAAATGAATGAGTGAGCTGGCTAACTAAAATGAGTGAGCTAGCTAAAATGAGTAAGTGAGCTAGTTAAAATGAGTGAGTTAGCTAAAATGAATGAGTGAGCTAGC
>NC_080712.1:31822645-31827645 GCF_019097595.1 Hemibagrus wyckioides | reverse complement strand
CAGTCAGAACTCGGAAGCGGCCCCTCAATCCTTCCCTCCTGCCACATGTCTTAAAATATCTGATGCTGTAATCTACACACTTAAATAAAGGTTTCTTTTAGAAATTAAATGGTGAGAACAGTTTTTTTTTTCCTGAAAGGTAAACATGCTGATGTTTTGATGTATGAATTCATTTTATTTTTCATTCCAATTGTTGTGCTGATGCAACTAGATCCTAATCCAATGGTTTGATTCAGAATGTCATTTTCTTAACTTACACTCTTTAATTATTCTCTGTCAGAAAACAAAAATATTAATGGCTATTAAGCACGAATAAAACATTTCCATCAAATTAAAATGTTAAAATATTTCGAGTCTGCCAAAAGCTGCACATGTTCTTCCAGTTACATGGCAGCTCTTGTAAATGGACTGCACATTTGCATCAGAACATCCTGATTAGTTTAAGACAGCTGGTGTCATTAGCATCCCTTTCCCAGTGCAACCAACAAGAATTCGACAATCAGAGCGGCTGAGCACCGTCTAACCGAGCCGTGTTTCTCCCAATCCCTTTTTAGCCAAGACACACAATTCTGTTACGCAATCCAGAATTAGCTACAGCCGCTGTGAAACCACAGGGAACAATGTCAACTTCTCTCACTTCCAGACTTCCAGTCTGCATTGTTTCAGTGCCAAACAAGACAAATCTGTTTTCCTGGAGACGTGCAAGAGTAAACTCCACAATACTGCAATCTCAGGGGAGAAGAAAAGGCCTGGCAGGTTGGCTCTCAGAACCAATCTCCTCTTTCTCAGCCTTCACTCCTGCAGAGCCTGGGCTCTCGAGGTTCAAGCAGCAGGTTGAGGCCATGTGTACACACGCTTTATTTCACTGCACTCGCAAACTGACCCTCTTTTTTTGACGTGAGGCTTAAACTTTAAATAAAAACTTGATGAGCACCGCTTGTGACACAGCTTTGTTTTATTAATCATTAAACAGGAAACCGCTGTTCGGCCATTTCGTTTCTATATAAAGCGCAAGAAGCAGCAGCATTCAGCACCTTGGATAGCGGCGCTGTCACAGCGCGGTGGAGGATCAGCACCAAGGCCAGCACCGCTAAACTAGAGTGCAAGGCCGATGGGATCACATGACTGCATACAGTCATATAGCTATGAATATGTAGGACAGAAAATCTGAAACTGTCTAATAGACATAGGTAATTCCAAAAGGCATGATGATTAGCATAAAACATGTTCTGCTAAGCGTACATACACACAGTGTACTAAGAAAATATTTTAACATCGAGACTAGAGACTAGATAAAGGGGATGGTGGTCACATTTCTAAACATGTGGTGAGTAGAGACAGGACACAAGGGTCTAAATTTTGTAGCTGGTGTCAGAACACCACCAGGCAAAGCTACATGAGGAAAATACGAATTTATTAACCTTGAAAATCAAGGAGCAACCCTAACGAGAAAAAAAACAAAAAACAATGAAAAGTGATGAAAAACATATGCTATTGAAGAATTAACACAGTGCAGGTGAACACAGTGGGGTAACAAGGCCATGATGAAGAAAAGATTTGAACAGATATCAAATCAGTGATAGTTTCATGAATTAGATCAACAAGATAGGATGGAAATGCAGGACTTTTTAGTTACAATAACAACAGTCACAAAAATAGGAACAGGGCAAAAGTATCAGAACAGTCAGGAAGAATAAAAACAGGAAAAGGGATAAAGTATCGGAACAGTCAGAAATTACTGGAATAGTGAGAAAAAAATGAACAGGGCAACCGTTTTGGAACAATCAGAAAGCATTGGAACAGTCAGAAAGTATAGGAACAAGGTAAAAGTATTGGAACAGTCAGAAAAATATGAACAGGGTAAATGTATTGGTACAGTCAGAAAGTACTGGAACAGGGCAAATGTATCAGAACAGTCAGAAAGTACTGGAACAGGGCAAATGTATCAGAACAGTCAGAAAGTACTGGAACAGGGCAAATGTATCAGAACAGTCAGAAAGTACTGGAACAGGGCAAATGTATCAGAACAGTCAGAAAGTTTCAGGACAGTCAAAAGAATAGGACCAGAACAAAAGTATCGGAACAGTCAGAGGAATAGGAATAGGGCAAATGTATAAGAACAGACAGAAGAAAAAGAACATGACAAAATTAGCAGAAGTCAGAATGTATCAGAACAGTCAAAAGAATAAGAACAGAACAAATGTATCAGAACAGTCAGAAAAAAATTGGAACAGTGCAAAAGGATTAAAGAGAAATTTCAGGGCTAGACAGATGCAAAGGAAACCATACAGAGTGGAATAACTGGATAATCACAGCAATTAACAAACAGGCTTAGTGACATCAGGGACCTAAGGAACACAGTGTATACCTCACAATGAGGAACTGAGAACAAGATGCTTATAAAGTGCACAAAACCAAATATATATGTAACTAAACACAGGTGAAAACTGGTAAGACTGGTGACTGAGTGTGGGAGTACTGGTGGTTGCTAAGAGTTGTAGTCATAATGTGAGGTGACAGATTGTTGTTTTCGTTTTGTTTTTTTACATAAATAAATATATAGAATGCGAGATACACATCTTCACTGTGCACTACAGAAGTAAGAGATAAATACAAAGGCCAATGTTTGGAATAAAGAATCTCTCTCTCTCTCTCTCTCTCTCTCTCTCTCCTCTCTCCCTCTCCATTTTGCGTTTGCCTCCACTGTTTCGGAATTAGCATTTTAATGGACGAGATCCCCTATAAGTACAAGGGGTCGAAGTCTACTTAAGAATGTCGCACAGTCAGCGACATTTCAATTTATTTAGCCTTTTTTATGTCCTCTGGATGCAGGGAAGTGTGAACAGTCCTTCAGTACTGTTTTCTCACAGTGCAGACGTGCGCACCGCAGAGCCCAAGAACACACTTTCTCTTTGATTAGAAAGCACTTCAGCTTCACACACACACACACACACACACACTTCGAAGTCATACTCAAACTTCGGCCGGGCTATTATATCGTTCTATAAGGCTACTTTTGAAGGAAAATTTTTAAAAAGTGGGTTTGGATAGATATTAGCATTGTAAAGCAGGTGTACTTAGAAAAGGAAATCCTTTGCTATAGGGTTCTTTGCAGGACATTGAAAAAAAAAAACCTCAAGATCGCCAAATCTGCCAGATCTCAGCTCTCCAGAATTATACGTTCTACTTAAAAATCAATCTGAAGAATACTGAGGTTCTAGATTGTGCCATTTCTTTTTAATCTGAAGGGTTTCTCAAGGGTTCTAGAGGACTATAGGAGTCCTCCTGCAACTTTTTCACAACCGTTCTCAAAAAGTTAAACGTTTTTTTGCCAACAATTTTGGGTCCATTAAAAAAAAACTGCACTTTTATCCATTTATAGTTATGTTTCTTGTTGTCACTTATGTTAAAGCAGTTGTAAAGCATCGTTTCTCTTTTTCCTTCGATTTTGTATGCAACAATATCGACACTGGAGACTCCTTCCCAAACCTGGTAAAGAAACCTCACAGAAAACGTCATCATATTAACAATAAAATTCATTAAGTCCTTGTGTAAGATGTAATTATAGAAAGGAAATAATAAAGAAAAATTTAAAGCAGTCATTTGCCTTGCTGTGCATTTTTTCCAATCACTTGTTAAGGAAAAATTAATCAACGAAATAGAGTAATCAGCAGTTAATCAGCAGTTAATCAGCGCTATCATTATACGATATTGTTATCTCCTGAACTTATTGCGCAACCACAACCATGAGATAGACTGAAATCAGGACATTCACTTTTAAAAGCTTGGATGCATTTGTTTATTTCGCCCAAATCAAATAAATCTAAAGTAGACATCAGGCTGGCAACCTTTGCCAAGAAAGAAGCGGCTCGTCGCCTGGCTTCAAATCTGGAACTCGGAGTCGCTGCCAAGATGAGCAATAAACGCACCCACGCAAAAAAAAACAAAAAACAGCCAGTGCCTGAAAGTGACACTCCCATTACAACCATTAAACTGCTATTGACACTGCGTAAAAGCTGACAGGACTGTCAGCTAAACAAACGGCCCCCGGCTCCGAGCAGGAACACCTGGCGTACATGTATATAGAATATACAATGGCTATAAAAAGTTTACACTCCCCTCTTAAAATGGCAGGGATTTGTGACAGGGAAAGAAAAATGAACCAAGGATAAATCATGTGAAGTTTTTTCCAGCATCAGTGTCAAATTACAAGTTATAAAAAGAAAAAAGAAAACACCTAGTTGCATAAGTAAGTACACCCTGTTGAAGCACTTTTGGATTTGATTACAGCTCATTCTCGCAAAAACGCCCATCAGTGCTTCAAGTCTCTTCTCTCAGATGTTTAGTCGGACTCAAGTCTGAGTTCTGGCTCGGTCATTCCAAAACTTTGATCTTTTCAGGTAAGCCGTTCCTTTGTTCAGGTTGGTGTATGCTTTGGGTGATTGTCATGCTGAAAGGTGAAATTCCTTTTCATCTTCAGCTTAAAAGCAGGCACATAAAGGTTTTGTACTAAAAATTGACATATTTGTAGCTATTCATGATTCACAATCACTTTGATAAAAGCCCAAGTTCTGGGTGAAGAAAAGAAGCCATGAATCATGATGCTACCACCACCATGCTTATGATCTGCTCCTTTGGTTCTAAACAAACCTTTAGTTTTGGGTGATTTAAATTAAGCTGGGATGTCACTTGTAAGAAACTGCTTCCGTTCAACACCATTCTTTAATGTTGCTGTAGAAACTCTTGGCAGCCTCCTTGGTAGGCGAGTTCTTAAGGAGAAAATTTGCATTGCTAAATGAATTTTCCCATCAGAAATAATGTAACTGCAGATAATCCGTTCCAGCCATCAGAAATATGACCAATATGAAGCTTATGTAAACTGTGTGGCTGCTTACAAAGAACTGACCCAAGCCAAGCATTCCATGTCAAGGGTTCTCACAGGAAGTCGTGCCACTAAGCTTGGACTAAAAATAGAACAGACCGCCCATGCCACCAATCCA